>NC_135727.1:110118651-110418964 GCF_964656455.1 Halichoerus grypus | reverse complement strand
ACCAGAGGCTTTCAAGAGCTGGCATGCAATGAACTGGTTTTAGATAAAGCCTGATTTAACTGAGAGACATTTACAATCTCATTATCTAATCCAGCTACATAATCTTCTTGAGATATCATAATGTTTGTAAGATGCCAATACCAATGGCCTTTCAGGGCATATTTATAACTTCAGTTTCCCAAAGGAAACCCCCTCAAAGAGTTCTTTCCCCTTCCTCCCAAAGGGTTTAATTGCTGGAGTGCTCAAGAAACAAAGTGTGACTAACCAGATACTAATGGCAAAGTCAGCGCTGTCATTTACTGTGTTACCTGGATCAACGTAGCTGGCTCATCTGAGGTTCAGATACTTCTACTGAGATTGAAAAAAGAGTATTTACTTCACAATTGCTTGAAAAATTAAATGAAATAATTTTAGAAAAGACACTGTTATTTGATACATGTTACGCTCTGGCCTCTACCAACATCTAACCCAGTGCTGCAAAATCATAACCACACCTGTGAAACTCTAGATATGAACCAACGAGGGCTAGAGTCAGTGGTAAGTAGTGGTAAGTATGGTCTGAGGTAAGTACAAGCGAGATACAGGAGCATGTTCAGAAAATCTTGTAACTAGGGGACCGAAATTCGAACTGAGCCACCAGATTCCAGAATAATGCTTTTAACCACTCCCTAAACTGGTCATTCAACAGGTTCTCAGAAGGCACCAGTCAATATGGGATTACAATGAGCGAGGGGTGGGGGGAGAGAAATTAAGATTCTTTCTCACTATAAAATTCCGGGAGGAGTTTCAAGAATGAAGGAAGCCGAAGAGTCAACTGCCCTGAGGAAGTCCATCTGGAACATTAGAGAGAACAGAGCTCCAGAATTGGTCCTTGCATGGGGACATCGAGAAAAGTTTTATTTGAATGGTACGCAGGGATGATTGCTTTTGGTAGGTTTACAAGTGAATTTACATGAAGAAAAAGGAGTAGTAAGTACTGAGTATCTTCTTTCAGTTCAGTTTTTAAATAAAAGGACATAAATTAGATGGTATCTAGACAGATTAACTCAGATTTTCTTTTAATTACTTCATTCAAAAATGTACAGAGAACACTTACTATTTTCCCAGCACTATTCTGGGCACTAGGGATATATCAGTGAACACAACAGAAAGATGGGAGATATAATGAGGTTATTTGTAGGCCAGGGGAGGGGCCAGTGGAAGAATAGTAAGTAAACAAAGTATTTTCTTATACATAGTAAAAGTGATTTGCCTCCAGTGCTGAAACTTGTTCTACCAATGGAAATCATATTAATTATGAAAACACTCTCCTTTTTCTAAGACAGAAAACTATCTTATGAGTTGCTATTCCCTGTGGGCAGAGATAACTGCCTATCCTGAGACACCAAGTAGCAACACTATCCCTGTGCAATCCATCAAGATTTCCATGTCGGTATATGGGTAGTATTCAATAAATCTCTTAAAATGTATGTGTTAAATATATTCTTTGCTTTGTAAATATATATATTCTTTGCTTTGTGATATTCAGCTTACTCTTCTGCATAATTGTTCTTAGGACTTTTTACAACTTAAAACATGTTCTCATATAGTTCATTTTGTAAAGATAGTACTACCAGAAACAATTCCAAAATACACAATAAATGAGTGCACAAACAAAAACAAAAATTAACAAATGGAAAATCTGACATCATGTATAAGATCAGGAATTGAAAGAATTAATGAAATCTCTAATATTGGCCATAATGGGGATAGAAGTTATAATATACAAAGCTTTCGGTGGGACAGAAGTATTGTGCTGTTTTCAAAATGGTATGATTGTTGTGAAAATTTTAAATACATATTTTAGAGGTAGGGATTTCAAATGTGGGCGTGGAAACTTAGGCTGAGAGTGATGAGGAAAAACACTCAAGAAAAGTTTGCCGAATATGTGGGACTTCTCATTATTTAGGACTAAACTCTTAAAAGAGTCTAAAAGGACACAGAGCTACAAGATGTCCATGTGCTTAAGTGATTAAACTTGAAAAGGGTCTAATTTGTAAGAACACTACTAAGAAGAATGCAGTTAGAGTGATTCCAATTTTATTAATACTTTTAAGAATATAATATCATTATGAGACCAACAGACCAGAGAAATATGCCTTACTTGGCAAATTCACTCTCTCTGATTTCTGTGTAGCCCCATAATTCCATGATCACTTGTTTTACTAGATATCATGCCATTTCTTCTTCTCTTTTTTTTAAACATTTTTTTTTCTATATACCCATTTTTAAAAATCTACCTGGTTTTACCCTGTCTTCTGCAATGGGAAACTTAGTAATCTACCAGAGGAAAAATGGTCATGGCTATTACTTAAGAGGATATATTTTAAAAATTTCTTTTAAAATTTTATAATGTATAACCCTAAAAATTATGAAGAATAGCATGCAGTGTCATTTAGTTATGGAGGATCTCAGGACACCAAAAGAATAAATGGGTCAAATGAGGATTGTGTTCATTGCTTTTTAGTGTCTATTTTAATTATCTTCATCCTTCTTCCTCCTCAAAATCTTGATTCCCCTTCTGTATACTCTTTGTGAGGAAGCAATTGATTTTCCTATCAAAGAATTTGTGCATTTAAAAATAAATAAGTAGAACAACACCAAAACAAACACAAAGCACTTTAGTGAAAAAATGTAAATAAAGCAGAAAAGAAAAATGGACTCTAATATGTGCCAACTGAAGTAATTTGTGATCAAAGACCATTTACAAACTGACAAGAACCATATTTCAAATCTTGATCAACCATAATGCAATTCTTTGGCACAGTTATGTGCCATGAATCATGTATGGAAAGCATGCACGTAAATAATTCTCAATTATTAATCCTGTATATATCCAGGTATGTTGTTATCAGTCACTTTTTATAAGAAAAATTTTATCATCTGATTTGACACAACCATAACCAACATATTAACTTTTTAAACCTCAAATCAGGATTTATGAAAACATATGAATCAATCTCTTCAAAATTAGGTCAGCAAAATTTCTAAATTCACCCTCATTTCTCTACTTCTAAAACTGGCAGTAAAACGTCTTGGGGCCATATTAACAATTGATTATTAAAATTAAGACTAATTTTCATATATGCTTATGGTTCAAGACAGCATATATGGAAATATTTGTGCTTCATATATTATTTTAGGTCTATAAGGGCATTAAGAAATAAAAAAGATGTGTTTTCAGTCTGTAGTCTTTTATATATTAGTCTTATACAAATAACATCCAAGTCTGAAAGGGGTAGAGGAAGGAATACTGCTGAATCTAGACTATAGTCAAACATGACCAGCAGTCTACAATCATCCCATTATTGGGATAAATGCCTGCACTAGAACAGTATTTTTTCACCTTTGTAACACCTAATTGTCTTCTGGTTGAGTTGCTAGTTTCTTGCCTGGTCATATGGGAAAAAGCACAACATTGATGTTGCAGCAATTCTGTTATTTCATTTTCCCCTGGTGTTGTAAATTATCACAAACATTCTATAGCATGAAATCCTAAAGTCATGTCAGTTTGAATACCAGGATCAATCGCCTGTGGTTACTCAGAGATAAATGCTTGGGCCAGAGCAAATCCAAGTGGAACCCTTTGAATCTTGGGGACAGGAGTCGAATATTTGGAAAGGTCAGCACTTAGGAGCAGAGTCTCATTCCAGTTAGTCTAGGTTCGGAGGCAGAATCTACAAAGTAAACAAGGGATAAAGTCTCTGCTCATTCCCTGCCCTTTCTCACCTTGACCTCTTAAAAGTGAAGGGTATTTACCAATCAAGAAATGGGCAGAAGACATGAACAGACATTTTTCCAAAGAAGACATCCAGGTGGCGCCTGGGTGGCTCAGTCGTTAAGCGTCTGCCTTCGGCTCAGGTCATGATCCCGGAGTCCTGGGATCGAGCCCCGCATCGGGCTCCCTGCTCTGCGGGAAGCCTGCTTCTCCCTCTCCCACTCCCCCTGCTTGTGTTCTCTCTCTCGCTGTGTATCTCTCTCTGTCAAATAAATAAACAAAAATCTTTAAAAAAAAAAAAAAAAAAAAAAGAAGACATCCAAATGGCCAACAGACACATGAAAAAGTGCTCAACATCACTCGGCATCAGGGAAATCCAAATCAAAACCTCAATGAGATACCACCTCACACCAGTCAGAATGGCTAAAATTAACAAGTCAGGAAATGACAGATGTTGGCGGGGATGCGGAGAAAGGGGAACCCTCCTACACTGTTGGTGGGAATGCAAGTTTGTGCAGCCACTCTGGAAAACAGTATGGAGGTTCCTCAAAAAGTTGAAAATAGAGCTACCCTACGATCCAGCAATGGCACTACTGGGTATTTACCCCAAAGATACAAAAGTAGGGATCAGAAAGGGTACGTGCACCCCAATGTTTATAGCAGCAATGTCCACAATAGCCAAACTGTGGAAAGAGCCAAGATGTCCATCGACAGATGAATGGATAAAGAAGGTGTGGGATATATATACAATGGAATATTATGCAGCCATCAAAAGGAATGAGATCTTGCCATTTGCAACGACATGGATGGAACTGGAGGGTCCATGCTGAGCGAAATAAGTCAATCAGAGAAAGACATGTATCATATGACCTCACTGATATGAGGAATTCTTAATCTCAGGAAATAAACTGAGGGTTGCCGGAGTGGGGGGTGGGGTGGGAGGGATGGGCTGACTGGGTGATAGACACTGGAGAGGGTATGTGCTCTGGTAAGCGCTGTGAATTGTGCAAGACTGTTGAATCTCAGATCTGTACCTCTGAAACAAATAATGCAATATATGTTAAGAAAAAAAAAAAAGATAGCAGGAGGGGAAGAATGAAGGGGGGGAAATCGGAGGGGTAGACGAACCATGAGAGACGATGGACTCTGAAAAACAAACTGATGGTTCTTGGGGGGGGGGGAGGATAGGTTGGCCTGGTGATGGGTATTAGGGAGGGCACATTCTGCATGGAGCACTGGGTGTTATGCACAAGCAATGAATCATGGAACACTACATCTAAAACTAATGATGTAATGTATGGGGATTAACATAACAATAAAAAAAAAAAGTGAAAGGTATTTAGAGGAATCCCTACAGTGTGGAAGGGCAGGCCCATGGAGAAGGAAGGCCCTCCCTCATCCTATGTGTGCTTTCCCTTATTGGGGAATATTAGTTTCTGTACCTGAACAACGATAGTACAGACTTGTGCTGAATGAGTAAAAAATAATTGACTTCATTTTCTTTAACTTCCCTTAGAGGAAATTCAGATAGATTAGACGGAAGTTCCTGTAGTTATTTTTAAAGCTGTTTCACATGATTTTTCCAAGATAATGAAAAAAATGAAGTCAATGAGAAAAAAAGGACCAACCAAATCAAAATATTCAATGAAAACTACTGGATAGAAAAACAGATAAAAATTATCATAGTGGATATATTAATATGATGTATATGAATAGTTAATAGGAAAACAAAAATGTGAGTTTTTTGGAATTGTGGCATTTTATGTGCTTTACCTTCTTATGTTTTCTTCCTTTTCTAAGTTCTCTAACAACAAGTATATTTTTTATACATTCAGAAAAAAATGTATATGCTTAAAAAAATAGGCAGAGGGTATGTGAGCTCAAGTGAGAATCATTTTTAAAATACTGTTTATGGAACATGTACATTAAAGGGTGCCCTGTGAATTCACACTTTCAGTGTAGAGAAAAACATATGTTAATATTGTATACTGAGAGGTGGACTTCCAGTTTATACAAAAATAAAGAGGGCATTTGTGATGTTTTAATTCCCATCTTCATTTTCATCTTAGTAATATGCACAGGCACCTCCAGTCACTCAGTCCCTTACCTGCCGTGATTATTTTAACAGTATCCCCCAAGGCTTAGCATGTCATTTTGTTTGACCTTCAGTTAACTAACTCCTGCTGATTTCTTTAGTGGTCTCCTAAGACAGGTTTCCCTTACTTATATAGAGTCTAATGGAGACACTCTTGTAGGTTTTCTTTTTTACTGTGTCTCAAAAATCCCATTAACAGAATCTCTATTGTAAGACTCATCTAATTATAACATGCTCCTTGCTGAGCTCAGAGGGCAAGCATTCTAATAAAACTGTGGTCCCATACTGAGAAGTGGAAAGACATAACTGTCATTCTCACTTCAGTAGTAAATTTCAATAAATTAAAGTCTGCAGAATTTTAAATCCACTTGGCAAAGGTAAAGTGAAAGGGTGAACCTACTACTGATCTGGGCATTAACTAGGGATATATAAATATCCTCTTTTGATTTTAACTGGATTCTGGTTTGCGTGCCTTCACTAAACTGTCCCAATACTATTTTCAGAAGAAATCCTGGGCTCCACTCCCTCTGTGGCTCTACTCACTCAGTTTTCTTCCTCTCTTTCACTTCCTTTCTATTGTTTTGCCGAATTGTACTGTTTCTTCACTATTCTACACAAACAGCCCTGTACTTTCTGATTTCATGTAGCCAAAAATGCTCTTACTCTCCCTCTCTTCTGAACATACTAGAATCCTGTCTGCACTTCTTAAATGTGCAGATCATTGCCCATCTGTGATAGAATCTAAAGACATGTTCATCTGATCAAACAGGGAGATTTTATTTCCCATGCTCCTCTGTAGTTAAGCTTGCGGAAAGTGACTGAGCTCTAGCTAGTGGAACTCAGGCCTGGTTCATAAAGTATCTTGCATGATCCTACTCTCTTTTTCTCTTTGCTCATTGGACTACTGAATACAAAGAATCCAATAAAGAATCTGAGGAGTCCCTTTAAGGTAGGGGAGCCATAAGGTGAAATGTGGATTCCTGGCTCACCATGTGGAAGACTTTTTGATGAAAACCTATTTAAACTGTTAAGTAAGTAGGAAAATTTGATTATATTATCACAGATTTTTGGATTATTGTTGTTATAGTGGCTGGCACTAATGACCTTGATTAAAGCAATATGTATGTTCTCCTCATAGGTTTTTCAACTATGGCTGATATAGTGAAGTTTACCAGAGTCACCTTTCCAACCTTGACCTTTTCCCTCAACACTGGATTTTTATTTCTTACTGTCTGCTCTCCATCTCTGCAGTGGGTGTACATCTCCATATGGGTAGTCCAACAGACCCTCACATATAGCATTTACCAAATGTGAGCCAAGGTCATCAACTGGATTAGTTTCCTAGGGCTGCTGTAACAAAGTACCACAAACCGGGTGACCTCAAACAATAGAAACGTATTGTCTTACAGTTTTGGAGGCAAGAAGTCTTAATGAAATAAAGGTGTCAGGAGTTCCATACCTAGTGAGAGAAGAGTGGAGCGAAGAGGGCCCCGGGCAGCGCCCCCATTACTGCCGCCACATCAGCTGCCGAAGGAGGCCCCAGTCAGCATCCCCACAAACATTAGCAGACACAGCAGCCGCGCCGCACCACCTCCCCTCAGCCCCCCACCGTCACTGTTGACACCAAACTGAGCACCAGGGAGCAGTGGCCCTGGTTGGTCTCACTTCAGCGGTGTCTGCTGGTGGTGTCAAAAAGCTACTCGCAAAGGTTTTGAACAGTACAATGTTTCAGTGTAAGAAACACGAATGGTTTTATCAATAAGAATGACACCAAAGAAGATGTATTTGTATACCAGACTGCCATAAATGAGAATAAGCTGAGGAAGTACCTTCACAATACAGGACACAAAGCAAGTGTGGAGTCTGAGGTTACTCAAGGCCAAAAGGGTGTCGAGGCAGAATATGTTACAGGCCATGGTGGAGCTCCAGCAGACAACACTTACTATGCTGCACACCTTAACCATTAGGGACGCTACCCAAGTCACTGGGGTCCTCCAGACAAACAAGCAGAATTAGCAGAATAGTGACAGCCGGGAAAAGAATGAGGGGTCAGTGAGTACTCTCTAAGGCTAAGACCAACAGCGCAAGCTCTACTACAGGTGACGGTTCCCACATTATTCCACGTGGAGACCCTAAGGGTGGTGACGACAGTTTTACAACCAACCTGTGCAAGGAGAAGGGATGGATGGTGTCAACAACCAGGGTGCAGGACAGCAAGGCAGACCAGCAAGAGAGATTATGTATATGGGGGTTACAGACTGTGATTCTACTGGGTCAGCCTCGCCAAAGACAGTCTAGAGAGGGCAGCAATGAAGAAGGTAAGGAAAGTCAGGGAGTTCCAAGGTCAGCAGTCACTTCAACATCGGTACCACTGCAACTTCAATTACCCATACAAACTATAGAAATGATCCCTGAAAGTATAGTCCTTCAATTACCCATACAGATGCCTAGAAATCCCTGAACAACAAGATGGCAAGTAGATAAAACCAGCCACTACACCTGCTACTCTGGAAGCTGAGAAGGTGGGAACTGAATAAATGCCAGCTTACCATCTCTAACATCATCCAGTTTAGTCATCCAACAAGAAAAAATGAATACCAAATTCCAGCAATAAGAAATGAACAAAAGATTGGAGCTGAAGACCTTATGTGCTTGCTTTCTGCTCACTGACCATACAACTAGAGCCATCTGCATTATCTACAAAACATGGAGTTTTTTAAATTGTTTTTACATAAAGACGTCCTTTTTGTGAACAACAAATATGCTTTTTTGAGGGGAACCTAGTTTTTCTCAATACACCTTTAAAGGTTTTTAACTCGTTTCATATCTAGTCACGTTGAAATTTTAAGAACCTCTTTTAAAATTTGTAATAAAAGTTTACAACTTGATTTTTTAAAGAAAGTCAACAAATGGCAAGCACCTATTAATAAAGGTCTTAAAATAATGAATGAATGAATGGAAGAAACAAAGAACCAAAGAAACAAAGAAAGGGAAGGAAGAGAAAAAAAAGGAAAGGAATGGAAAGGAAAGGAAAAAGAAAAGAAAGGAAAGAAAAGAAAAGAAAAAAAAATGAAGTTGTCAGCAAGCCCACATTCCCACTGAAACCTTTAGGGGAGAATCCTTCCTTCCTCTTCCTAGTTTATGGTGATAAATATTAATGGTGGTAATTCCTTGGCTTAAAAATGCACCACTCCAATCTCTGCCTCTGCTATTATATAGCATTCTTCTTGTGTATCTGTGTCTTCACATGGTGTTTTTCTCTTTTTATAAGGACACTAGTCATACTGGATTAGGACTCATCCTAATGATAGCAACTTCATTGCATTACATCTGCAAAGGCTCTATTTCCAAATAAGGTCACTTTCATAGGTTGGCCGGGGAGGAGGGTGGGGTGGTGATGGTTAGGATTTCAACATATCTCTTTAGTGGTCACAGCTCAACTCATAACATCAACCCACAATACAGCTTAAGAGAACCACTATCATCTTGTCACTTGGTACTAGAACATGAGAGTCATTCAATATATACAGCTTTCTTGTCCTTCCTTGTCAATACAGTATAAGATTTCTCCCTTTGACTTCCGTTCTTCGAGTTTAAGTTCTAGCAAAGGAAAATACGGCATTAGAGGAGAATGGCCAAAGGAGTTTGACATTTAGGAAGGTAATTAGTGAAGAGTGAGATTAGGGGAGCAAGGGAAGAAAATAACAGTAGAAAAAGACGAAAAATAGTAATGTGTTACAGAAATATAAAAGAATTTCTCTTCAGTAGGTGTGGTCACATTAAGAGCTGAACAAAAACATAATCAATGAATAAAGCAACAAATTGTGAAACAAGATAACCATGGTGAACTGACATCAAGGCTTGGAAAAAAGTACAGGAGCAAACCAAAGACAATGTCTAAGAGATGTTGTGCTTTATAAATACAATGCGTGGTCAGCATTATTAAGCTGTATAGTGTTGATATGAAAATAAAGAGACCTTGATGAAAATCTAAATCAAACTAGAGTTATTCCATTAATATGACTCTTAGATCTACTACTGAGTGGTATTGGCAAAAACAGTTTACTTTTCTTAGATTTTTGTTCCTTTGTTTTGTTTTTAATAAGCCTCCTCTAAATCATAAAAATTCTAGATTTCCATAATTTTTAGACATTATAGCTATACATATAATTAAACGAAATGTGTATTATTTACATTCCTTATAGAATAAAAGGATTTAAAAAAATTTTTTACTTTTTTTTTTTTTTTTTAAAGTAGGCTCCATGCCCAACGTGGGGCTTAAACTCTGAGATCAAGAATCACATGCTCCACTGACTGAGCCAGCCAGGCATCCCAAAATAAAAGGATTTTTCTTTGACACTCTTTTTGACATTCTTTTAAGCATATTGCTTTCCTTTTCCATTAAATAATGTTTATACTACAATGCTCACTGATATGAAATTGCTATGAACATAACTAATAAGTTAGAGGGTAGGGTCCAACTTGAGAATAGAAGTAGATGGGGAGTTAGATATCCTCCAGAAAGATTTTATAACATCTTTAAAGTGCTGGGAATTGGCCCCTAATCACAGAAGACTGAGGAATGAATGGGAAGAACAGATTCCTATTTTCAAGAATCTGATATTTAAGGGAAAATTACATATGGTAGTGCTGGTTCAAAAATAAATTTCCTGTTTTAGGGATATTTGAGCTTACTGTAGTTATGTGAAAGTGACTATGATATTAGAATAAATTAAAGACACGAAAGAAGGAGGATTACTGATGTGTGAGTCTGGTAAGAAGCCATCAGAAATAGGAGGCCAGGTATTTGTTGGGCCAAATGGATACTAAGAATGGAAGTTTCCTTCTAGAAGGCTAGGCATGATCTCTTATACCTGCCATTGGTCACTGATCTCAAGTGACCTTAAGTCCTGGGGAGCTCCTCATCTTTCTTTTTTTCTTTTTTTAAGATTTTATTTATTTATTTGAGAAAGAGAGAAAGCATAAGCAGTGGGGAGAGGGAGAAGCAGGCTCCCCCCCTGAGCAGGGAGCCCGACGTGGGGCTTGATCCCAGGACTCTGGGATCAGGACCCAAGCCAAAGGCAGACGCCCAACTGACTGAGCCACCCAGGTGCCCCCTCATCTTTCTTGAAATATTTGTCTTTATAAGAGTTATACCACTGGTCTAATATCTATAAAAGGGAAGCACTGTTAGCAAGTCCTATAATGAGTATTCTATTTTTAGTTCTACTGTGACAATGTTTCTTCAGAAATACAGCTGTCAGCCTTCAGAAATACTGAATCAGGCTGACCTTTTTATCCAGTAAAAAAAATGGAGACCTTGAAATAGAATGGTAAAGAGTGTGGGCTATGGAGTCAAAAAGACACGAGTCTGGCTTCCACTCTTGCTACTTATTAGATATGGATCATGAAAGTATTATTTAAACTAAATGTCAATTTCATAATCTATAACTTTGAGTAATTTGAAACTCGTACGGTTGTTGTAACATTAAATATTACCATAGAAAGTGGCACCCTAAAAAACAATATATTCTACTTATGATTTTTATTATTTTAAAATGTCTTATTAGCTGTTATACATGACTTTAGATCATACAGATCAAAAAAGATGATTTTGTTTTTTTATGTGTGTTTGATTTTGTTTATACAGAAGAATATTTAGAAAGTTTTAAATAATTATTGAAAATGTACTATGATGCTATGTTCAGAAATATAATGTAATAGCCATACCAACAACGATTTAATTTATATTTACATACTACGTGTTCTTAGAGCTTTATAAAAAGCCTCTGTAAGTGAAATTAGTCTTTGCACAATTATTTGGTTCCAGGGTATATAATGTGTGGCATCACTGTTACCTTAGGTAAAAGTAAAATAAACTGCTTAAACTACCAGTCAAATAGTTAACAAGATATAACTTATTCCAAATAGTTTTGATTTCCCATTTACATGCAGAAAGTAGTAGTTCCTTAACACCTGAAAAATTAAAAAAAAACTGGGTCATAAATAAGGCTTGCAAAAATCTCAAAAGATTCAGATGATATCTCCAAGGTGCTGATTAAACCTGAATAAAACATTTTCCAAAGAATTAATGTTCTAATATGGAAAGCACCAAATGATTTGTGATTTCCAGATCTTTTATTTTATACATTAGTCCTGAGGCATGTCATTTTTTTATTTATCCCTTTTTTCCCCTTTCCTTAGACAATAAAAAGTCTGAAACAGGACTCTTTAATTAAAACAAGAGAGTGGATGTTTAAATCAAGGTAGAATCTGAAGAGCAGAACAACTGCTTAGCAAAAAGCATGTAAGAGTATTGTTATGGAGACAAGTTCTGACGAAGGCAAAATTATTTTCCAAGTCATGATTCTCAGGAACTATCACATAAATAAATTAGCTGAATTTTAAAAATTAATCACAAGTAAAAGAAGCAGCCAAAAGAAGCATGACGGGGATATATGCTAATCTATGCACAATGATTTTTTCCTATAAGTGAGAATTGAAATGAATTGTAAAAGCCAATGAAGCAGCAGAAAGATGGCTGACTATAAATCCCAGCCAATGTCCTAGATATGTCATTCTCCATGAAAGGCATGCTTTCTGATGTTGCATTTTCCATTAGCAAATGGGGCAGCAGAACACCAATGTATGTGCTTTCCTGACTCATTTGCATGTCACCATTTATAACTTTCCACTGCCCTGTGGCATTGTGGCACTCGCCTCCTAAATGAGGAATATGCAGCAGTAATAATTTTTTGATAACACCCTAGTAATTACATGACCCTTGAAGGGCTTCTTTTCAAAATTCAAAACTCACCTTCCCTCGCTTGAGTGTGAATCTAATCTCATTCTTGGCTTGGAACCTGGTTATTAACTTTCCTTTTCTTGACAGATCTGGTGGGTGATGGTAGAATGAGTCAGAGAGAAAGGTCAAAAAGAACCAAGTTGGAATCAAGAGATTTGCTACAAGTAGCCTAAAGAAAAAAACTAAAAAGGTGCTTACCTCTTAGAAAATTGACAGTCACTGAAGAAGGCCTCTCTGCTCGGTGACTTAATTTTTATTCTAAACGAAAAACTGTATCTATTAAAGGGATTATATTAAGAACAGCAAAAAAGAAAAGAAAAATCTAATGCAGGATTATATATGTGAACATATGTGTATTTAAGGCCCAAGGAGGAAAGCTTCTGACCTTTTGGTAACATCTGTTTACCTGTATGGAAATCCCCTTGGAGTTTATATTAGAAATATAGAATTTTATCTAAAGGAAACTGTATAAAAGCAAAAGAAACATGTCATATACAGTTCATGACTGAATGCTACACACATTATGTTAAGGAATCCTGTGATTCAAATTCTGTTTTACTTTTTCTTTCAGGCTTTCATGTGTATAATGCAAATCCCTAGATTAAAGCATGCTGTCTTGAAATTGCTGACTGTCAAATCACAAATTAATGTTTACCTATAGAAGTCAATGAATGGGTGATTCTCAAACAAACTCCAGAAACAAACTCTAAATAATCTTAGATGCTTGAATTTTTTTTTTTTTTTAAGATTTTTATTTATTTAACAGAGAGAGAGAGCACAAGCAGGCAGAGCGGCAGACAGAGGGAGAGGGAGAAGCAGGCTCTCCGCCGAGCAGGGAGCCCGATGCGGGGCTCGATCTCAGTACCCTGGGATCATGACCTGAGCCGAAGGCAGCCGCTTAACCGACTGAGCCACCCAGGCGCCCCAGATGCTTGAATTTTTAAATTAACATATAATGTATTATTTGTTTCAGGGGTACAGTTCTATGATTCATCAGTCTTACACAATTCACAGCACTCACCATAGCACATACCCTCCCCAATGTCCATCACCCAGCCACCCCATCCCTCCCACCCCCACCACTCCAGCAACCCTCAGTTTGTTTCCTGAGATTAAGAGTCTCTTATGGTTTGTCTCCCTCTCTGGTTTCATCTTGTTTCATTTTTCCCTCCCTTCCTGTAACATCCTCTGTCTTGTTTCTCAAATTCCTCATATCAGTGAGATCATGTGATAGTTGTCTCTCTCTGATTGACATGTTTCACTTAGCATAATACCCTCTAGTTCCATCCATGTCATTGCAAATGGCAAGATTTCATTTTTTGATGGCTGCATAATATTCCATTGTATATATATACCACATCTTCTTTATCCATTCATCTGTTGATGGACATCTAGGCTCTTTCCATAGTTCGGCTATTGTGGACATTGCTGCTACAAACATTGGGATGCAGGTGCCCCTTGGGATCACTACATTTGTATCTTTGGAATAAATGCCCAGTAGTGCAATTGCTGGTTCATAGGGTAGCTCTATTTTCAACTTTTTGAGGATTAATACATCTTAATACTTCACTGTTAATCACTGAACTCTCTTAGAAATGGAAGCATGGACAATGGCCCTTTCTCTGTTATAGATTTCACTATCACTTAAACTCCCCTCCTTTCCCTATCCTGGTTCAGAACCACTCTGTAATGTCACTGCTTTGGCCACAATGCACTGAACAATTCCATGCAAGGCACATTTACATACACTAAATGAAAGGTGTCCCTTGAGTTGCATAATGCATCAGTCACACCATGATAATTTATTAACTGAGCACTTGCTTTTTACCATTTATTGGGCTAGGTCCTGAAGATCCAAAAATGAGTAAAAATATACCTGGCCCTATTTAAATATGATGATTATACTCTAATGGTTCAGCGAGAAATTAGTCAAGCAATTACACTAAGAAATGCAAGGTCAAAATGATGGCAAATAAAGTGAAGGAGAGGGTTATGGTCTAGAATTACGCTGTCCAAAATGATAAACACTAGCTATCTATGATTTAGTACATTCAAATTTGAATTTAATAAAAATAAACAAAATTAAAACCTTCTTTTCTTAATCACACTAGCCACATTTCGTAATCTCAAAAGCTACATGTGGCTAATGGCTACCATATTGGAAAGCAAAATATAGAACATTTCCACCATTGCAGGAAACACTAACGGATAGTGCTGATATAGAATAATATATGAAATGAGATCAGAAAAATTTTCCTTTAGGAAGTGACAAATGAATTGAGAACTGAAAGATGAGCAAGAATTAACTAAGGGAAGAGGAATTTTGGAAAAACTGTATTTTCTTTCTCACAAAACATTAGAAACTTCTATTTCTTAGATTCATCATGAAGATTACAAGAAAATAAAATAACTACATGAGATTCAAACTTCATAAAATGGTAAAAATAACACTCATAATAGTTGGATGAGCTCTAAGAAAACTGGCTTAACATTTACAAACAAAAGACTGGGGAGCTAAGTTGTGTCACCATGTGCTCTAATTCTAACAGGTCAAGTTCAAACAGTGGCAGTTAAAAAAAAAATCTAGACCTTGTGATTCTTAATCCAATATTGTTTCCACTTCTTGAAATAGCCTTAAATTATTTGGACAACTCTAAACAACTTTTTTAAAAGTATATATTTACATATATTTATAAATATATCCATATATAACTACACTTTCATATTTATTGTTTAATTAGAACTAATGACAAATATTATTCAGTTATCATTTTGCCTGAATTGATCAAAGATCTAAATGTTAATGGTTGAAAAAGCCAACAGACATAATATGTTAAATGTTTATTTAGCTTAAAGATGGTTTTGTTTTCTCTGTTGTAAAGTCATGAATAATATGCACCATTATAAGTTTTGCTCCCTCTTTTGGCTGAGGTAAGCCAAATGAATGTGATTATCACAGTGGTTCAATCTGTGCTGCTTAAGGAAAGGGGTCACTTTCAATATTTATAGTTTGAATTTGGTTTGCTGGAGGTTTACAAAATAGGATGCAGTGATTTGCCCTGTGATGAATTACACTTTGTTTACAAATATATTTTTAAATTAATTTGCTTAAATACAAAGTGTAAAATAGCTATACATGTCTGTTGTAAAACTGGAAAAAATATTGTTTCTGCAAACCAATGATCCATATTTTTATATCATCTTACAGAATATTACAGAGTTGATTATATTAATGTATAAAAATAATGCAATAAGTTAGATTCACTTCATTGTACTTCAATATCAAGATTTATGTGGATCAAATCCATCTAGAGAGACTGTTAAAGAAAAAACCTCAGTAAACTACTCCTTCAAATTGGAGGATTGCCCTACATTCAAAGAATAATTATTGAATTAATACTGTGTGATAGATGCTATAATAAAGGCAATAATCAGAAAAATAAAGATGTTTAGTATCTATTAATTCCCTACTTTCATGGAACTTAAATCCTATTGTGGGAAAAGGAAGAATAAATAAAATAAATATAACATTATCTCTTGACTGATGGCAGTAAGTATTATGGAGGAACAGAAACCACGAAGAAGAAGAGGGAATACTGAGGAGGGTTTGATGTTTTTAAAGAGATGACCAAGAAAAGCCCTATCTAGAGAGTGGTATTTGAATACAAAGGAGAAGTTGATGACAGAGTCAGGTATGTACACTTGCAGAAAAGAACAATACAGGCAGAGTAAACAGCAAAGAACATAATGGCACACCATGTGCCACGAGCTCGAGGAATCACAAAGAAAACAAGTGCCTAGAGAAGAGAGATCAAGATGGAGGTAATGGATTATGAGGTCAAGGACCTGGAAAGGGAAACATTGAAACATTTGTGACACTTGTTTATAGCCCACTATAACGGCGTGGGCTTCTACTCTGATTGAACAGAGAAATGACACGACCTGATCTATTTTTCAAGGTCGCTGTACATGCTGTATTGAGAAGAGATGGAAGTAAGGCAAGGAGAGAAGTAGGATATTGAGGAGACAGCTGCAGTGATCCACATAAGAAATAACGATGCCTTGGACTTGGCAATAGAAAGGATAAGAATTGATGAGGTTCTGCACACACTTTGCATTTGTATCCCATAGAGTTTGCATAAAGAGATGGCATAAAGGACATGGGGAAATCAGGAGTCCAAATTGACTCTAAGATTTTTAGCCTAAATAACTAGAAAGATGGAATTGCCAGTAATTATCATGAGAAAGACTGAGGTACAGGTTTGTGAGGCAAGATAACAGGTGAGTTGTATTCATGTTAAGGACAAAATGTTTCTTAACCATCCAAGTGGAGAGGCTGAGTAATCGGTTCGGTATAATAGAGGAGTTCAGAGAAAAGGCTCAGGCTGGAGTTATAAATCATAAAATTGTCAACTCAGAGATTACTTTCAAAGCTCTCTGACACCAAAGTTGAAGGGTTTAAAGGGGAAGAGGTTTAATGACAGCCCTACATTAGAAGCCAAGGACCTGAGAAGGAACACTCATGTGGCTCTAGAAAGTGCCTGAGATGAGCTAATGAGTTCCCTGTAGTCAAGTTTTTTGTTTTGTTTTGTTTTGTTTTAGTCTAACTGATAAAACGGAGAGTAGAATGGTGGTTGCCAGGGGCTAGGGGGTGGGGAAAACAGGGAGAGGTTGCTCTAAGGCTATAAACTTTCAATTATTAGAGAAGTTCTGGGGATCCAATGTACAACATGGTGACTGTTGTTAACAATACTGTATTATATACTTGAAAGTTACTAAGAAAATAGATCTTAAATGTTCTGACCCCCCCCCACACACAATTTTGGAGGTGATGGATTTTTTAAAAAACCACACTGTGTTAATCATTTCACAATGTATACATGTATCAAGTCATCACATTGTACACCTTAAACTTATACAATGCTGTATGTCAACTGCATCTCACTAAAGCTGGGGAAAAGAGTGTTTCAAGAAGAGTGTGAACATTTGTCAAATACAGCTGCTAAGAAGGTCAGCATGCCACATTTAGCAATGTGTAGATCATCAATGACTTTACGAAAGTAGTTTTGGAAGTGTGGTGGTTGAAAAACCTAACTGGGAGTGGGTTTAAGAGCCATCAGGATGAAAAACAATGCAGATAATGAGCATATGCATAGCACTTTCAAGAACTGTGGTACATAAAAGGAAGAAGAGAGATGGAATGAAAATCTAGAGAAACAAACAGACTGGATAAAAAAAGTTTTAAGCTGAAATAATTATCATCATTATTGTGGGATCAACAGAACAAGCAAGCTCAAGGGGAAAAGGATGATGCAGGAGACAACGATAAGAAATGCTGAAATAATGGCCTTGCATAAGTAATCTAGACAGAAATCTATCACGGGGTACACCTGTCATCCTATATTGGGAACAGAGGAATCCCATCCAGAATAACAGGAAGGGAGACTGAAGGGAGGTGCTGTAGGTAGGTGAGTGAGTGAATGTTATGGCATGAGATTATGAATATCCTTCAGGATAGGCTTAAGTGCTCAGTGAAATAAAACTAAAGGCTGTTAACTAAGAGACAAAATAGAGAGGAAGGTTGAGGTATTGGCTGAAGGGAAGGTATGAAACTGTTATGAGAGTCAGAATAAATGGACTAGTGGAAAATATTATGATTCCTGGGAATTATGAAGGGCCCATCTGACCAATCACTGTGGTGGTTGTCTTTTTCTTAAATTCTCATCAACTACTCTGAAATAAATGTAAAATTGGAGAAGAGTTAGATTTAACAGAATTGTGATTTTTGTTAGGTGTTATAGGTTGAATTGTGTCCCTCCAATATTCATATATTGAAATCCTAACCCCCAGTGCCACAGAAGCTAACTGGATTTAGAAACAGAGACTGTAAAGAGGTGATTAAGATAAGGTCATATGTGTGGCCCTTAATCAAATTACGACTGGTGTCCTTCTAAAAAGAAATTAGAACAATGCACAAAAGAAAGATCGTGTGAAGAAAGACCAAAAAAAAAAAAAAAAAAAAGATGGCTACTTACAAGCCAAGTAGAGAGACCTCAAAAGAAGCCAACTCTGTGGATAACCTGACCTCAAAATTCTAGCATCTAGAAAAGTGAGAAAATAAATTTCTGTTGCTTACATTACTCGGTCTGGGGTATTTGTTACAGCAGTCCTAGTGATGTGGGAAACAAAGGCAGAAGGAAATGTAGATAAAATTAAATGTTCTGGGGCAGCTGGGTGGCCCAGTCGGTTAAGCATCTGCCTTAGGATCAGATCATGATCCCGGGGTCCTGGGATGGAGCCCGGCATCTGGCTCTCTGCTCCACGGGGAGCCTGCTTCTCCCTCTCCTCCCAGCTTGTGCTCGCTAGTGCTCTCTGTCACTATCTCCATCTCTCTCTCTCTCTCAGTCAAATAAATAAATAAATAAAATCTTTTAAAAAAAATTAAATGTTCATACAACCTAGAGCCCACTGACAAATACTTCAGGCAGACAGAGTATAAGGTTCCTCCAGGAAACTCCTGTCTTAATGTTAATGCCTAGCTAGAGGGAAAGACCACCTTAGCTTGACAATAGCAAGGCCTCCAGGATCCTGAGAATTTTTAGTGTTTGAAAATCCTTTGCAACTTCCCTTATCTTTACTTCCCCCAACCCCAAAGTATATAATCGTTGATCCTCACAAACCCAACCCAGCAGCTCTTTCTGCACACTGGTCCTGTCCCCATGCTTTAATAAAACCACCTTTTTGCACCAAAGACGTCTCAAGAATTCTTGGCCATCAGCTCGGGACCCAAACAACACAGCTCCAAAAACACATACACTAGCAAACTAAGACATTTGTTCAGAGGTTTAACCTATCATTTTAGATTCCCCCTGGCAACATATGCAAGTTTTGGCTGATTCACACCATTTACAAAACTTGGTTTTGTGTGTCTGATTCCCTTCAGCTATTGTAATGTATATGTAATGGGTGTCATTATGTTAATTTTTATCTTCCTGATGCCTAAGGATATAGAGCACTTTTTAATATCACCTTTGACCTTTAATAAATTTTTTCCTTTGGGAAGTTCCTGATCAAGTCTATTGCCCATTTTTATCAGGCTGTTTGCTGTTCTATTTTTGATTTGTAGAAATCTTTTCTTTTGCATAGATATTGTGTGTCACATATATACATTGTATTTTCTCCCATTATGTAGACTCCCTATTTTCTTAATGATGTCATTTAATGAACAGAAATTTTAAAAATGTAGGAAATAACTTATTATTTCTGTATTATTTTTAGCACTTGTGCAGTTCCATCTAAGAAATCTTTTGACTTTTCAAGTTTATTAATGTATTCTTGTTTCATGATATAAATTTTACACATTTTAAAATACCACATGGAGATCTATGATCCATCTGGAACTAATTTATGTGTTTGAGTCTAGTAGATGTTTATGTTCACTTTAATCCCTATTTTTATACATTTGCTCCAGCATCATTAGTTGAAAAAATTTTATCTCCCCATTATATTGCTTTAGTGCCTTTGTCAAAACTCTATTTACTGTATAAATGTGGCTTTATTCCTGTAGTTCCTATTGCATCCCATTGATTTATTTATCTTTGTGCTAACATCATACTGTCTGGATTACTACAGCTTTGTAGTAAGTTTTATACATTTCCCTTTCAAGAATATTTTTAGTGTTCTAGATACTTTGAATTTTCATATAGGCTTTAGAATCAACTTGTGAATTCCTATTTTAAAAAGCCTGCTAGGACTTTGATTGCATTGAAATTATATAGCAATTTAGAAACAACTTCCATCTTAACAATACTGAGTCTTCCCTTCTATAAACATGTTTTATCTCACAATTTATTAAGTTCTCTAAAAATTTTTCTCATTAATGTTTTATTTCAGTGTAGAGTACTTAGGCATAAGCTGTTAAATTTCTCTCTAAATATTTTATTTCTGACACAATTATAAATGATAATACTTTAACTTTCATTTAATTGTGCACATTTTTCTTATACTGTCTTGGTATTCTGTGACTTTGCTAAAATCACTGATTTGTTCTGATGGATGAATAGACAAATAGATGTAGACTCCTTTGGATTTTGTACATACACAATGATGTCTCTGGATAAAGACATGTCTACTTCTTCCTCTCCTATCTTCACAGATTTGTATTTCTTTACCTTGACTTATTAACTGTCTAGGAACTCTAACGTAATGGTGAACAGAGGTGGGAATATACTAGCTTCGGTACCAATCTTCGGAATACAGTTTTCCCTTTTTCAGCACATGCTACGCTAGCTACTGGTTTTTCATAGATGTGCTTTCTTAGGTGGGAGATGTTCAATTTTGTTCTTAGATTGCTGAGAATTTTTCAAATAAATTATTTTTACATTTTGCAAATGCTTTACAGTAACTATTGAGATAATTATATATTATGTTGGTATATTTTCAACATAAATATGGTAAATTACATCACTTGATTTTTTAATAAGAAAACTTTGCTTCATAGGATAAAGTTTGCTTTTCTACTTAGCATTAAAAAAACTATACATTTCAGAATGAGTTTTTTTTAAAGATTTTATTTATTTATTTGACAGAGAGAGACACAGAGAGAGAGGGAACACAAGCAGGGGGAGTGGGAGAGGGAGAAGCAGGCTTCCCTCTGAGCAGGGAGCCTGATGTGGGGCTCAATTCCAGGACCCTGGGATCATGATCTGAGCCAAAGGCAGACGCTTAACGACTGAGCCACCTAGGCGCCCTTCAGAATGATTTCTGATAATATTTACAGATATTTCTGGATGCTCATCAGGTATAGTTATCTATAGTTTTCTTTATTCATAGTTTTCTCTGGTTTTGGTATCAGGATTATGGTAGCTTCATGAAATGAGTTGGGGAGGGTTCTAGCCTCCATTTTCTGGAAGATTTTGTTTAGAATTGTTATTTCTTCCTTAAATATTTGTTAGATACTTAATTTTGCAAGTTTGTCCTAAATGAGCATTTAAGGCCATACATTTTGAGACATTGCTTTTTGCATTCTACAAATTCTGATTTTCCAGTTTTTTATTTAGTTCAAAGCATTTTCTAAATTCATTTGTGATTTCCTTTGTTACCCATGGGTTATGCTAAAGTATGTGATTCCTAAGTATTTGCTGATTTTTTAAATATATTTTGCTACTGATTTCCAATTTGTTTGGCCAGGTGACAAACCCTATATCCTTTCAATCCTTTTCAAAGTACACTGAGGCTTCCTTTATGACCCTGAATATAGTTTATATTGGTGAATGTATATGCCATGTGTAGGAGAAAAGAATATGTATTCTGTACATATTTTCTGTACTCTTCTAAAAAAATGAGGGTGCCTGGATGGCTCAGTCAGTTAAGAGTCTGACTCTTGATTTCAGCTCAGGTCAGGATCTTAGGGCCGTGAGATCGAGCCCCACACCAGGCTGCACACTGTGCAAGAATCCTGCTTGAGATTCTTTCTCTCCCCCTCCGCCAATCCCCTGCTCTCTCCCTCTCTTAAAAAAAAAATTTTTTTTAAAGCCAATTCACTTGGTAAAGTTGAATGTTAGTTTAATTCAAATGTTTTATACTTTTACTGCTTTTTTGTCTTATTATTTAAATTACTGAGAGAAATGTTGAAAATTACAACAATAACTGATGATTTCTGTATTTATCCCTTTAGTTCTGTTAGTGATTGCTTCTTGTATGCCTAGGTTTATTAATAGGCCATACACAGGACTGGTGTGTGATTTGTTTTTGTTTTTTTTTTAAAGATTTTATTTATTTAAGAGAGAGCGCGAGAGAGCAAGCATGAGTAGGGGAAAGGACAGAGGGAGAGGGAGAGAAAGAGAAGCAGACTCCCCACTGAGCATGAAGCCCTACATGGGGCTTGGTCCCAGGGCCCTGAGATCATGACCTGAGCCGAAGGCAGACACTTAACCAACTAAGCCACCCAGGTGCCCCAGTACTGTTACGTGTTTTTAATGAATTCACCATTTTGAAGTTACAAATTAATTCTGTTTAACCTTGGCAATATTCTTTATCCTGAAGTCTACGTTGTCTGACAATAACATAGATTTTCAAGCATTCCTATTATTGATTTGTAGATTTTATTTTTCTCATCAGTTTCTTCTTATCCTATCTATATTCTTATATTTAAGATTCATACTCCTGCCTTGCAAACAGCATACAGTCAAGTCTTGTTTATATTTTTATCTAGTTTCAAACTTTCTGCATTTTAATTAGAATTTTTAACCTATGTACATTTCACTTAATAATTAATAAGCTTGGATTTCAATCTATCATCTTGCTATTTATTTTCTGTTTGACCCATACATTCTGTTACTTTTGTTCCATTCCTAACTACTTTTGTATTTCATTATATTTCTCATACCAATTATTTAAATAACTATTTCCTTTTTAAATTATTATTAGTTTATAATACACACCCTTAAAATATAATACATGACAAGTCCGTATTCTATCACTTCATATGTAAGAACTTGATACTAATATACTTCTACTTATCGCCCTGTTGCCCTTTGTGCTACTGTTTTTGTACACTTATTATACATATATTTATTTATTATGATGTATCTATACACACAGATATATATACATGATATCTGTCCATCTATTGCATCTTTTTTCTCATTATGCTCTGGTTTGGACAGTTTATATCACCCTATCTACAGTTCAGATATTTTCTTCTATACTGATCTTTTCTAATGTGTTGTCTGTACCATTAATTGTTCATTTCATATAGTGTATATTCCAGTTATAGAACTCCTATATTGTTCTTTCTCATAATTTCAATTTTTCTATAAGATTCTTATTATATTCATAACTTTTGTCTAAATAAAGCATTTATAATAGCTTTTTAAGTGTCTTTTCTACTAATTACATTTCTGCAACTGTTTCTATTGACTAATTTTAGCCTCATTATAGGTCACAAATTTCTTCAACTCTTCTTGACCTAGAATATTCTAAACTATACATGTACAGCTTAGTATTCAGCCAAAGATTCAAGCAGATCCCTACACAGATTTTTGGAGTTCATTCTCTTTGCGAAGTCTTCTTTTTTGAAATCCTGCCTCACAAATTCCAGCTACTTTAATACTACAATCTCAATCCCCCATTAACATGAGATCTTTATGCTTTGTTTGGGCTCCAGCCCTATGCCATGATATAGAAAGTGCTTCCAGTCATAAACCCAATCACCTTGTTTGCCTTCGCTCAGGTATATTAGTCCTACCCTACTTGTTATCCAGTCTGTAAATGGTTGTTTCATCTACTTTGCCCAGGTTTATAGTTTTTTTATGTTGCAGGGACTATTCCAGTACCTATTTTTCCACCATGCCTGAACGTAGAAGTCTGTTATGTTTTATTCACTTTTAAAATCATTAGTTCATTATCTCCTTGAAAATATATTTGTGATAGATGCTAACAGAAGTATACAATGATTAATAAGATACTATCCCTGCCTTGAAAGAGTTTTCAGTCTGTTGAGAGTGGAGACTGATAAAATAATTTCAAAGCAAAATAATGTCAATGCAATGTGATAAGCATAGAAAGGGAAGATTTAAAAGTAAGTGTTATGGGGTAAAAGCAGAAGTGTTTATTATACATTTTATTTAGGCCAAAGTGAAGTTTTATGGTACTCTCTAAGATCATGGATTTCAACCATGGCTGCAACACAGCAAATCTGCTGGGAAACTCTAAAAAGTCCTGATGCATGGACCCTGCCCCAAATTTCCTGAGTTAGTTGATCTGGGGTGTGGAATGGGCTATGGGCTTTTAAAAATCTCCCATTGATATCTGCTTTGAATCCGAAGGTGAGAATGTCAATCCACGGTGATTTTTATCACATAGGTTTTATGAATAAAGTGTGGATTGGTAAAAACTATAAATACTGTTCTACTAGCAAAAATGTTTACTCTGCATTTTCTGTTGCCAATGTCTTAAAACAGTTGTTTCATATATTTTTCCAGTATTATAGTTCTACCCTGTTTTGATTAAATTATAGTGATTACATTGGCAACACAGCCATTCATCTAACAAATATTTATGTTGGTCCATGTGCATCTGCATTCTTGTTAGGGTGCATATACTTACTTAAATGTAGAACCATATTTATGACCAGATTGCCCAATCTGAAAGTCACAAGAATTAAGCAGATTTTCTAGATTCTGAGGACATCCCTCCCAGAGACAAAACAGTACACATATAATTAATTCGTACAGTGTAAAAAGTCATTCAGGAGGGAATTTGGAAAAAATAAAGCAATCTGGATCTCTAATATCTACTTAAATTTTCAAAGAGCTATGCTGATAAAATCATGGAAAAAACAAGATTTGAAAAACTAATCCACATATTTATATTATATTAAAATTATAGGTGGGGGATAGGTGTAGGTGTGTGGCAGGATTAAATTTTGAAAGCTAAGTGCATATTTGCCATATTAAAAAGGGACATATGACCTAATTAAATTTGCAACTCTCCAAGATCTAAAATGCCATGACAAGAACAATGGTGATTCTTTTTCCACCTGAAGGAGAATGAACTAATAGAACATAAGATCACAACCACAAATAATATACCAATGAGAAATGCTAAATAGCTTATCTCACCCAGCTACTTGGTTACTTATACAATATCCAGCTAGCAGAAAACCTGCCTATGAACACAGTCTGTTTTGGTAAGTGGAAAAGATCACATCTAATTTGAATTGTCACACAGAGCTAGTGATTTTCAGTCTATTTAGTTTTGCTGCAGCAAGTTTGGACCTTCTACATCTTGCTTGCTATTTTCATGGCACAGCATTCCACTAGCAGCAACCCATTCAGTATCTTGATAATAATTATTTTATATTGAGGTGTCTATATGACATTTGGTATCTTGAGATTGAAATTCTTAACTGTATACTTTACTTCCAATAATTCCTTGGCACGTCACATTTTCTAAAGCAATTTCTGACTCTCAACGTGTTATCTATAGACCACTGAGATATTCGGTATGTCAATGGTAAATCTTTCTAATTTTGAGCATCTTACACCCTTGACTACAGCAATGACTGGAGACAGTCTGTGAGAAACTTTCTCTCTTTCTCTACAGGACTCAAATCACTTTTTCAAGAATATTTCTACAAGAAAATAGACAGTAAAATACCGATTAGCACTAACTTTTTCTTTGTCGAATACCCATCTTCTGATAGATGTGTAAGTACTTTAAAGTGAAAAAATTACTTCTGTTGAATTTAATGCTTAAATCACTTAGCAGGCTTTTATTCATTTTAAGTAAAAATATAATGATACTGAAAAGGCTTAGTTTTTCCAGGATTGCATCTGCAAATACCACAATCATTAGCCTGAGAATAATTTAAAATTAATATATGTTCTTAATTTCGTATTTAGAGATCTAAGAACCAGATTTTCCTAAGAAGCACTTTAATATTCTTTTTTTTACCACTTTAATATTCTTAAAGTAATTAAAACCAAGTCCTTTTTTTTTATAACACTTGCAATTAAAAGTAGTTTTTTTAAATTGAAATATAATTGACATATAACATCATATTAGTTCCAGGTATACAATACAGTTATTCAGTATAGGCATCTATAATGAAGTGATCACCACAGTAAGTCTACTTAACATCCATCTAGTTTTTTGATGATATAAAAAAAAAAGAGATGGGACAGGAAGAAAAAAATGGGTGATTTCACATGGATACCATGGAAAGACAACACAAAGGTGACCCTACTAGAAAAATATCTTCCTCAGAGTCACTGGCAATTGATACTTTTCAGAGGACAATATTTATCACAGTATCTTACTTCCAGGATTGTCTTACCCTCTCCAATTACAGTGTAAGAGGAGGAGTTTCATAGGAAATCATAACACTGTTTTACTCCAGGAACTATCTTTTTCTCTTCCACTAGACTCTAAGCTCATGAGGACAAAGTCTATGTCTGTTCTGCTTACTAGTTCATCTCCAGAGCTAGGGAGCTGGAATAACTGGATTTGTATGAAATACAGAGCGTGGGGAAAAGAATCCTTACTAGAAAGTCAAGACTTTCCATCACCAAAACCTAGAGGGGTCCCCTAACATTCCTGGACCTCAGACATGAGAAGAATATAAGAATCAGACAGTTTTTAAAGTTCTCTTCAGCTCGAACATATACAACCCTAAACTAATGAATACTTCCAAACCCTAACTTACAAATTGTGTTTCTACTAGTGAGCTTCATCAGCAAACTGCTGCAGGTAAGTAATGTGTAGTGGGAATAGCATGGCACTTGGAGTCACTTATTCTTAGCAGTATGGTCTTTACCGGTGGCATCAACCTTCTCTGTCCTGCAATTTCTACTCATATATGATAAAAATGAAAACAAGCTGCAATGTTATGATTTGATGTTGTTATGATTTGTTCATCTTATGATTCAGTTAATAATATACTACATAGAAACCTAGTAAATTACTCAGTAAACAGTAGCTATTACAACTTTAAAGTATTTTTACAGGGGTGCCTGGGTGGCTCAGTCAGTTAAGCGTCCAACTCTTGGTTTCAGCTCGAGTCATGATCTCAGGGTCATGAGATCGAGCCCCACATCAGGCTCCACACTCAGCATGTAGTCTCTCCCTGCCCCCCGCCCCCGCTCCTGTGGTGCTCTCTCTTTCTCTAAAATAAATAAATAAAATCTTTAACATATTTTTTAGAAATAATACTAGACATCATGGAGGCTAAAGCCACACCTAGTCCATTTCCCAAATATCTCCAATGCTTGGCCCATTGCCTTACACATAATGGTCATTAATTAAATGTATGTTGAAATAAAATTAATGCCACTATTAATTACGGAGGAATTGGACTAAAGCCCAAACTCCTTATCTTGGCATTATAATTCTCTGGCAATTTGGCTTTCAATCAACATTTCTTCTAGCTATTGTCCCTATATTGCACATATTTTTTAATCATATTTAAATGTTTCACCTTTCAATTATTTTCTCCTCTGCCACTCCTCCTCCCATGTGACTGAAAGAGTCAAAGCTTCTTTCAGAGGGATCATTGCGGTTCCCCCTTTCTCCAACTTGGTGCTCCTGTGGAATAGCTGATTCCTGGTATAGAGTGCAAGTTCCCTATGATGAGGACTTCTTCCTTTGCATTTTACATCTATTTTTGCCATACAATAAGTCCTCGATATATGTATTTTATATTGAGTTAGATCTTGAGTGAATGAAGTGAACAGAATGAATAAGATACATATTAGTTACATTTTCAGGCACGAGTTTAAGACAAGATATGTGGCTATCTCTTACTGTCTCTTTAAAAATGGAAACAAGATAGTAAATCAATCACTGGAAATACATTAGTCATGTAACAAAACTGACTGAAAAATGTCTTTTTTGCCCACCAGGCCTGCTTACTCCCAAAGGTCCTTTTGGAGAGGCATAGCATTGCTCATTATTACAGTATCTGAAAAGGATTTTAAAAACTTTTATGATTTTTCTGCTTACTTGGCAAAATCATAAAAGACGGAAGTTGGCCAAGCAGAAGTTGTATAGGGAATTAGAAAAGAATTAATGTATCATTATCAAATGACAAATTCAAAATTTAAATTATCCAGAGACCTGGACGTAAGTTTTACATCAAAACACACAGTTATGCTTTGGAACTGGTTTTTGAATTCACTATTAATTGCTCCAATTTCCCACAAATTTAAGAACATATTGAAGGACACAAAAGTAAGAAAATCTTTCTATTTTTCACATTCATTTTGCTTCCCATGCTGTAGAAAATAAGGCAAATACTAATTATCTTGTTTACAATCATCTAATTATTGGCAGGAGAAGGATTAAGCACTTCTGCCTAGCAATGTGTTTCTGGCTGCAAAATAAACACCACAATTAGGAAAAAAGGCAGCAACTAGGTGGAAAAAGATTTTTCTAATTTTCCCATTCCGGGTGCTTAAAACTGTCTCCCCAAATGAACTAATACTTCAATTAATAGCTCAAATGAAACAAGAAAATTTGTTGAGAATTCCAGCTAATTCCTAATGTCCAGAGGGAAAAGACAATGCAAGCTGTCCTGTTCCTAATGTCCAGAGGGAAAAGACAATGCAAGCTGTCCTGTCATTTACTAAATATTGCATTAAAAAAAAAAGGGTGCTAGTCGAGGCTTCAACGCAACTCCAATCAATGTAGCTCCAGAAGCCAGGTTCTTTACACATTGCTCTCACCACTATGGTCACTGGGTGAATAGGGAAACAATGTCACAAGAGAAGATGGCAATAGAAGGCAAAATACCATACGCCTTATGTGAAATAGGAAGAAAAAAATACTTTTTAACTCAGGCATGAAGCTAATTAGTGTCCTACTTCCTTCATTGCCTGACAGAAATGACGGCTGTATAATTGTTTAACTTTCTAACTTCAAATGCTGCCTCAAGTGGCTGATTGACTATCCTGAGAAAAGTGGTTAACTTCTCAAATAATGAAATTTACCTGCCAATATACTAGGAGAAAAAACACCATGTAGATTTATCCATTAGCCTGTGCCTACCTTCCTAACCAAAATGTAAATAAAGTTTTTGTTTGTTTTCTTTTGGCTGATTTGTTTTGTCTTGGGTTTCTTGATTTTTTAAAAATTTTCTTTAATTTTCCACCAGAGAAAACAGTTGCACTATGTGACAAGAGAACCAAAGATACACACATATACACGTATTCACACTGTGGGGACCCCTATATACCATTTTAGCATAAGGCAGGCTATAAAGGGCCAGGCAATGTAGAATCCTATTAAGAACTAATCTAGAGGGGCTCAAAGACCAGCAATAATGATTACCTCTTAGAGCCATCAAAGATTTCCTTGGCTTCATTCCAAAGAAGAGACAAAAAGCTTTGCAGTCATTAAGAGTAATATGCTAGAAAAAAAGACAATTTGGGTCGTGTCCAAAGGAAGTAAATATGTTTGATTCTACATATAGCAGTTAAAAATTGGGGAAAATAAAATAATCATCCAAGAATCAAAAGTCTGAAACAAAATAAAAAACACTCTTGCTCAAAATAGGACTGAAAACAATGTCTTTTCAACTATCTTTTGGCCCCAACTGCCTTAGAGTTAACAAAGCTATTTGCAAACGACATGCACTGTCCAAAATTGGAATATATTGTATTTTACAGGTAGAAATGAACAAACTATACATTACAGTAAGCCAGAAGAAATCTATTCCAGCATAAAACCTAAGTACAGCTCAGAACTCAGAACTAACCATAGCCTATTCTTAGTGGTACACAAATGCATTTGAGGAACAGCTGAAAGTGAAATTAAGATAATTAACACTGTACTACACACAGTACCCCGAGCAGGTTTACCAGTGATAATTGCATTATATAGCACACTGCCCCATACTTCCTTTGAATCCTCAGTCAATACTGGCTCTGACTCATAGGATGGAGAGAACTTCTAGTCTACTTGACAAGTAAGGATTAAAAGGGAAAGCCTGGGGCACGTGGGTGGCGGGGTTGGTTTGGCATCCTACTCTTAGTTTCAGCTCAGGTCATGACCTCAGGGTCATGAGATTTAGCCCCACGTCAGGCTCCATGCTCAGCATGGAGTCTGCTTAAGATTCTCTCTCTCTCACTGCCCCTCCCACTCCGCCCTCTAAAATAAACAAATCTTAAAAAAAAAGGGAAAGACATTGGAATGTGTTATGTATGCCAAGTAAATTTTAATGTATTTTTTAAAATAAATTGAAACTGGATTAAATAGGAGGACAAACATATGGAAAAAAATGCTATGAATGTTTAACTAAAACATATATTGTTAAAGAAAAGGAATGGCTTCCTCATTTATTCATCTATGTGAAAAATACCAGACAATCTATACATATAAAACTTTTTTTTAAAAGTTATTTGTGTATATTCTTTCCAATAAGAAAAGAGGTAAAATAAATTTGGGGCCACTTAAATGTGGATATAAAAGTTTAACCTGAGTTTTAACGCTCACCTCAGTATCTTTGAATGATTAAAAATAAAAAAAGGCCTTGAGAGCAAGAAGAACTGTATCTCCTCTATGCAAAATTAATTGTCAAAATACATTTCAAAAAGATTGTAGAATCCTATACTGTGAAAATTACCAGTGGTTTCCTCTACATAAGACAAAAACATACATTCTTAACATCTAAATTTTGCAGATGTTCTCAATCCTAACTGATTTATTTACAGCACTTTGTTCCTGTTTTGTTCCTCTTTAAACTAGAGCACTTTTAAAAAGAAGCTGAGAACAGAGAATCTGAAGAAAACATTAACTACTTTATTTTCCGATGAACAACAATAAAAAGCAAATCCTGGCACCTGTAAAGAGTAAATGAGTGTTTAAAACAAATCTCAGGTTTTATTTTTTTTCCCCAGATGTGAGACCCATGATACAAACTTGGGGATTTGAATCTGCTACTTGAAAGAAGCAGTTGGCTGTGGAGAGAGCCAAAGATGCAATTTTATAACCAGCAAAGGTTTGAATTATTCATAAAGGAAATACTTTTTTATTTTATTTTTTATTTTTAGAGATAAATCAGTCGCCAAACTGCTGAAGTGAATTAAACTAAACTGGTCAACAAAAATAAGGACAGTAAAGATTCCAAAGAATAAGCATAACAAAATACTCTTGGACACAGCACTTTGTTAGAATTGGAAAGGCGGGTGGAGGGAATTGTATGAAATCTCCTTTAAAAGCCCCTATGAAGGGGCACCTGGGTGGCTCTGTCGTTAAGCGTCTGCCTTCGGCTCAGGTCATGATCGCAGGGTCCTGGGATCGAGCCCCATGTTGGGCTCCCTGCTCAGCGGGAAGCCTGCTTCTCCCTCTCCCTCTGCCCCTGCTTGTGTTCCCTCTCTGGATATCTCTCTGTCAAATAAATAAATAAAATACTTAAAAAAAAGCCCCTATGAATTCATATTTGAGTTTCGATTTTCTTTGTGGCAGTATTACTTTTGATTATTACCCTATTCAGTGTATGTTTCCTAAATATTACAAAGTGAGATTTCCCATTACTAAAACAAATGCTAAAAAATATCATCATCAGTGAGTGAGCCCATTTACAATTGGAGAACAGCAGTATCTCAAATTCTTTGAATGTGTTGATAAAGCTCTGGGTACTTGTTTATGAAGGTTAGAAGAAACATAGTAAATATTTCTGATACCCTGACAACATGGCTTTGGGACAACATTTTGATAAAATTTCTAATAACTGAAAAGATTTTTCATGTCTATTTGCAATTCTCTCATTTTTTAAGCCACAGCAAGCAAATATGCATCTGTAAATATAAAATTATCTCCAAAATCTCACTGGTATAATTTTTTATACTAAATCTAAAAAACATCTCAAAATATGTAATAACACACATGGATATACATACATTTATAGACATTTTGAGTAACAGTTCATCCCAGTATTTCCCTCCTTTTAATATTTCGGCCTAAAATGCACAAGCATATAAACTCATTGTTGTGAATAAACAACAGAAATACTTCACCAGGTTCATTGCTCTTCTATGTATATATATATATATTTTTTAAAGATTTTATTTATTTATTTGACAGAGAGAGAGATAGCGAGAGCAGGAACGCAAGCAGGGGGGAGTGGGAGAGGGAGAAGCAGGCTCCCCGCTGAGCAGGGAGCCCGATGTGGGACTTGATCCCAGGACCCTGGGATCATGACCTGAGCCGAAGGCAGACGCTTAACGACTGAGCCACCCAGGCGCCCACTTCTATGTATATTTATACTAATCTGAAATGCTCTCAATGAATGTTGCATTTTCAGCTAATCTACTCTGTAAACAATATATTGAGTAACCTTAGTCTGGAAAGAGCCAGGCTAGTATAGAGAAAAAATCCTGATGAGGATGATGTAGAATATATTTGTGGGTAAGGCAGTATAGACCGAAGATTGAGGTTTGGCCAACACCTAGGGTAACGGAACGTCGGAAAATGAAGGGTCACCAATATTATTGCCAATCAAAGGCACAAAGAAAAAGCACCTTTGCAGTTGTACCTATACTTGAGTCTACCTGAAGCTGATAATCAAAAGTTTGTAAAGATGGTGTGATTGATCACTGTGGACCCGTGAAATGCCAATGTCTTTTTTGGAATATTAAACTGACCTAGGAGTTGAAGTTCAATTGTATTGTTGGTGGCTCAACCCATCAGTAAGAATTGCAGGGACTCCAACATTATCTAGGTAATGTAGCAATTGTTTTAACCCAGGTTTGCTGTCACAAAGTAACTCAACATCTCCCACAGAAATAAACAAACAAGATGGTTGATGAGACCCTATTTTCCATTAGAGTAATTTCCGGGAAGACAGATGAGTAGTCAGGTTAAATTCTTCAGACTTGATCCTGGAAGCTGGAGAAGTTGAAGTGATACTTTGTAAATACAGCTCTTCTCTGCCTTACGGTAAAGTGAATAAGGGCTCAACCCAACCTACCCTGTTTTGTTTTTTTGTCCCTAACTTTTCATACACCGTGGGTGGCTCTTTCTCAGGACCTTTAAAGTACAGTCAGAAGAGAAGGCCATGCTGAACCACCTAGCTGCAAATTAACTCCAAGAGAGGACAATGATTGGAAATATACAGTATGGTATTAATCCCACCACAACCTCATCTCAGGTACACATTCCTTCTTGTTGTACTTTAGGGTAGGAAACAGTCCTTTTGGCCTTTGGATCAAGGAGAACTTTCCAAGGGTATCCTTCCATTTGAAAAATACTGCAGTTTGATTTCAGCATTTCCTCTTGACAGATTCTGAACTTAAATAGCTAGAGAACTTGGCTCAACCATATATTCATTTGTATTTTATATATATATATATATATATATATATATATATCTCCTCACAGATACAATGAAACCAATTTAGATATAAGTAACTGCCAGCTCACGTCCTTGTTCAATTAATACATGAAATATTTATTAAGTACCAACCATGTAACAGGCACTATTGTGGGCATTTGTATCTCATAAGTGAACAAACCAGTGCCATTCTTCTCATGATATTCTATATACTTTTCAAATAGTCTGAAAGTAAATGGGTCATCAGTAAATGGTTCCAATTCACATTTGTACAACTGATCCCGTTTTTAACCATGTATTAGCTGGCTAAAATCCTGTATCTCATGATAGCTAGTTGCTTTGAATATTTCTATGTGAATTATAAAAGTAGAACCATAGAATAAGTATGTAACGGCTTTGTATTTGGTAGGTTACACTAAAGTTTATAGCCAGAGATCGACTTTTGACAAGTTATGAGTATCCAGAATTGCCCCAAGTAGAGAAAGATTATTAAATGAAGCACAATTGTTACACTAATTTTATTTCAACTTTCTATTTGATAAATGCTCTGAATACTAATAGTAGGTGTACTTTATTTGCCCAATGTTTATTGTTCTGCCGGTCATGATAAGGTAGCTAAACTGCTAAATGTATTACTATGTGAAAGTAATGTGAAAATAATTTTATCTTTGAATGCTCTAAATACTGCTATGTCACTTATTCTGAATCTTAAAAAAATACCTAATTTAGTAAAATTTAATGATTTTCAAATATATTTTTCCATGATTTTCTATACATGTGACTTATAAACATGAACATTTTTATATGTATGCTAACTTTTTAGTAATAATGTTTATTAATCCTGGCTTTTCACCATTTTTTGAAACATTATGTATTGCATTGATCTGTGGCTATGTTTTACGAAACAAACAAAACAAATACCAAACCAAAAAAACCCCACATACACATAGCAAGACATGTAAAATAAAATTTTAAAGTGTTATTTGTAGTAAATAGTATTTTTTTATATTTCAATCCTTTGTTGATTGGACTTTAACTACTGCTCTGAGAGCTCATAAGAAATGTCTACTAAAGATTTTTTTTTCTAGCTGGATGAACTTGGACTGTTGAGATTTGAAAATGTGTATATTATTTCTCTACTTGAAAAACCATTTGATTCGTACAATACTTTAGTTCACATATGTACAAGAAATGTGTTAATAAATGACCTATGGAGTCAAAATTTTAAGTAGTTTGGTATCTTTAAATGACAGGTTTCTGAATGTTTTAATTTCTTGACGGAACCAAACTGACATTTTCTGGATAATCTAAAATACATAGTTTGGCAACTAACTCAGTCATCTTAATCAAATTTGAAAACAATTTTTCTTTTCCTAAAAAACTTTTCTTCACATTAGTGTAATTGTTCATTTTTAGGAAATTTCTCCTCGCAAGTAAAATGCTTCTTTATTATATTAAGTTTTGTTATTCATTATTGTTGTGACACTATTTTCCAAGGCATCTCTAGTAGAAGACTAAATATTTAAAATCAGTAATATGCAACAATTAAGGAGATTCAAATTCTGGCTCACATTCCCTTTTTCAAGCTTATTAACTGACTGCCAAGAATTAGCTATGGTGCTTCATAAAAAACTGCCAAAATCAAAACAACTAAGTTCCACAGGGACAATCAAATATAGTGAACTAATGAGAACTTCCAAACCATAGTAATATTATAAAGGAAGCGAGTGAAATTGTATTATGATTGTGAATTTGTACATAATCTTAGCTGATGAATACTGGAACCTAAGGGTTAATGAGGCCAACATCAAGGTCTCTATTCAGCAAGGTCCAAAATATAGAGACAATTTATTCTCTTTCATGTGGAGACAAATAATCTTTAACCTGAATAGGAAATTCAAGGATGCATGTAACATGTCTCCAGAGGAAATTGGGGCCATATATGGATTCCCTTAAGCACAACCCTACAATAGAAACAATTTATTAAAAATTGAACTATTCAGCAACTATGTAGTGATACCTATGCAGAATCTGGCATGACCCTAAAGAACTTCACAGACTAATAAGGGAGATAAAGGGTAGGCAGACTTTAAAAAAATTATTTTAAAACAAGATAATTAATGTACTAGGGAAAGTACTCAGTGTACAATGCTAGCTTAGAGGATATGTGTTTCAGGAACTTCAGGAAGTCTGTGGAGGGAAGATACTAGTGCTGAGAAGTACTCCAGTCAGAATATGCTCATGTGGATATTCCAAAAAGAAAGAAGATATTCCAAAGAATAAAGATGGTATATTGCACATGTGTGTGCATATGTATATTCATGTGGTTGTGGAGCATAAAATACATGGAAATGAGACAGGAGAAATATGCAGGAGGAGATCATTAAAGACTTGATGAACACTAAGAGTTTTTATTTTAATTTGGTAAATGAATAGGGCTTACTGAAGGGTTTTAACATGTAAGTAACATGACTGATTTTGTATTTTCAAAGGATTGTTTTGTTGATTTAGTGGTCTGAAGAGATACTGCAAAACACATTACCCCCACACATAGTACCCTGACAAACCAATGGTGGTTTATTAATTATTTCTGACAGTTTTCGTACTTCAGGAATTCAAGAGCAGCTTGACTCAGTGGTTCTGACTCAAGGGTCTCATGTAGTGGCAGTCAGGATACTGGGTGGTGCTGAATTCATCTGAAGGCTTGACTGGGGCTACAAGATACATTCATTTGCAAGGTGACTCTCTCACATGATTGGCAAGTTCTTTCTGGCTATTGGTCAGGAACCTGAGTTTCTCACCAGGTAGACCTCTCTATGTGGCTGTGTGAGTGTCCTTCCAGCATAGCTACAGAACAAGGGACCAACAAGGAAGCTGCGATACCTTTCAGAAGTCACATACTATCACTTACACCATATTCTATTTTTTAGGATAAACAAAACTTAAAACTCTGATTCATTGTTGTAGCAGCCTCTACACTAGGCATGACAGAGATGATGATCATCAGGGGCCATCTTGGATGCTATATATTACAGAAAAGATCCAGGTATCAGGGCAATAAAACCAGATATAAAAGGGAATTAGTTGTGAGAACCAAAATCAGAAATAATGACCATCTGAGTTATAATCATAAGAGAGGGGATAAAGAAAAGAGGCCTTACTTAAGACACATTTAAAAAGTAGAATTCACAAACATGCTCACTGATTGGCTGTGGAAGGCAGAGGTGCACAAAGAGCCCCAGATGATTACCAGGTTTTAGGTTTGGGTTATTAAGAAAGGGTTGGGGCAGGAAATCACGATAAAGGAGAAAAAGCAAGATTAAGTAAGATGGAAAGGCGATCCTTTATTTCCTAAGATGGGACTTTTGTGTGGATATAGTAATCATAATCATAGATGGCACTCACTGAGAAATTTTTATGGGCAGATAATCTTCTAAGTTCTTTATATATTCATGTATTAACTAATTTAATTTTAAAGGCAAATGTTTGAAGTAGGAACATTATTCCTGTATTATAAATGAAGCAAAGACAGATCAAGTAATTAGTGTAAAATTCCACACAAAGTTTCATTATTCACATTAGAGCTAGGGATCAAAGTCACCTTCAGTTCTATCTTTTTTTTTTTTTTTAAGATTTATTTATTTATTTATTTATTTGAGAGAGACAGAAAGAGTACAGAGGGAGAGGGAGAATCAGACTCCCTGCTGAGCAGAGAACCTGATGTGGGGCTTGATCCAGGACCCTGAGATCATGACCTGAGCTGAAGGCAGATACTTAACCAACTGAGCCACCCAGGCACCCCTCTGCCTAACTATCTTAATTGCTATTACCCTTCAACCCTATGGTAAGCATCCCTTCTGTCTGAACAATCTGATAAAATCACTCTTATGAAGTTGTTTAAGCATTAAGATGCCAGATGTATTGGAGGAAATTTACCAATGTGAATTATAGAGAAAACTTAATTCCAATAGATCAGTTTCCATGACAGAATTTCTATTGAAGAAAAGGCATTGGATTGGATATTACAGGGTAGTGCATCAAATTATACTATATCTGGTTCACAATTAGGAAAAGATCATAAACCTGGATTAAGAAAGAATAATTGTATATTTGTGAAAGAAAATTTTGTTAATATTTCTGTCATCACTCCCTATCATGTAATTATATTATACAAGGTATGCTGTCTTTTGGAAAGGCCATTCAATTTCTTAAGTGAATGAAGTATGTTTGAATTCCAAAAGCACATAAATGTCAGGCATGCCACATATCAGAGCAGTAAAAACATTATCAATAATTCAAGCAAAGTATAAGATTCACTTATAGTAATAAATGCTTACCCTTTCCACAGTGATTTGAAAATTCAAAAACGGTATGAACAATGATCATTCTTTTTCGTTGTGAGATTTTATTATGATATCTATAATTCAATCCCTATCTTGACTATATTTACTTTCAATCCTCCTGCAAACAACTATAAAGTAGGAATTTTAATTCCTATTTTACAGATAAAGAATTTACTGCTTGAAAGAAGAAATTTGTAAAAAATTATGTATTCAAATCAGGGGAAGAAAAATCTGAAAGTAGTTACACTAGAATGTGAAAGTCTGTGATGCTTCTCTGTATTATTATGGGACTACCACTTCTGTTTAACAGTCATAGAAGCTCAGGAATGAAAGAAGTAAGGTATATCAAAACATTCTGGGTTTCAATGAAGAAATACACATTGGTAAAGATATAAAATTTTAAAATAATTTAATTTTTTTAAGCTCAAATGGTTTAAATTAGAAGATGAGAAATATATATACATTTATTTAACAAGGTATGTCTAACAAGTTCCCAAGGAATAACTCAGAAGGTCCCTTGATAACCAGTAATCATCTGTGACTGACAGTTTGAGCTAACAGAAACTTTCTCTGCTAACCATCCACACTATAGTTCTACTTATGTCAACCTATAAACATGACAGTCAGCACTTACCTTTACTCAGATTCATTCTTTTCTATACTACGCTTATTCCTCTACTGGATTTTTAAAAATATGTCAGTATTCTTAGTTATAACCCCTCCTCTAGCATTCATTACTTTAACTGTAACCTGGTCTCAATTAACCCTTCCTATCAGCTCAGCAAAAAGAACCTGAGCATGTCTTATCTCTTGAGAAGACTGTGTACTAGCCACCAAACTTGAAGTAAAAGATAGAAGATGTAGCAAAAATTTTGTTGGCCAAAGCTTTTATTAATGTTGGCTAATGATTGTTGCTACACATAAAATAAAGATGTCATGTACTTAATATGTAATAGTCTTCTACAGGGATACTTTTTATAGGAGACAGATTTTAATTTACAAACAAAAATGAGAGCTTGCAAGGAGGTGCAAAAGGTAGGTAATGGGATAATGAAGTATCCAGGGCTGCCATGAACAGCAGTACAAGATGTGCCTTGACCAAAAGTATTGCACATTGGGGCAACTGAGCTTGGTGTTAAAGCCTATGCTTCCACTGGAAAAGATGGGCATTTTGGGGCACCTGGGTGGCTTAGTCAGTTAAGTGTCTGCCTTCAGCTCAGGTCATGATCCTAGTGTCCTCTGTGCTCAACAGGGAGCCTGCTTCTCCCTCTCCCTCTGCCTGCCTGTCTGCCTATTTGTGATCTCTTTCTCTCTCTCTGTCAAAAAAAAAATGGGCATTTTTCTAAATCTCACAAAGATGGCATAAGGGTAAATCCAGGTCTGTAGGAGAGAGATTGTTTTTTCAGAGCAATAAATGCACTAAGCCATTTTTAACCAACACTACTACCATTACATAGAATGGTTTTCCCTCCCTCCCTTTACCTCTCTCTTCTCTCTTTTTAAAAATCTCCTTGACTCTTAACTTCCTATGAGTTATTGCAAGTTGTGAAGTAATGAAAAAACAACCTGTGGGCCAGGTTCAGTTCACATCTTTTTTTGTACACCCTGCAAGCTCAAAAAGGATTTTACATTTTAAAATGGTTGAAAAAATTAAGTATATAATGACATATGGCAATTATATAAAGTTCATATTTCAGTGTGCATAAAATTTTAGGTGGCATAGCCATGCTTACACATTTACATATTGTCTATGGGTCCTTTTGTGTTAGTGATGAGTAGTTGCAATAAAGACAGTATGGTGTCCTAAGTTGAAAATATTCAGTATCTGGACCTTTACGTGAAGTTTGCCAACCCATGAGCTAGTAAGTGCACATTAAATCACATATGTCATTTTATTGTGTATATTCCTACTTTCCCTGAGACCTCAACTTGGAAGTACAAATATCAGGACTCATGACATAAGTAATCAGAGAACTCTTCAGAATCTGGTTCCAAACAGTCACTCAGGTCTCCATTCAGCACTAAGCTCTATCTACTACAATCAGTCTTAATGTCCTAAGGTTCCTGACCCTATATTCTTTCATACCCCAGAGGATTTGAAAGTGCTCTGGGTTCAGGCCAGGATAGAAGTACCTTCTGTGCTACTTGAAAGTTGCATGGCTTTAGATGATCCCTTCAGCATTTAGGTTCATGGTTTTTAATTTTTTTTAAAAAAAAATTTAAAATAGGATTGCTAATCATTTCCTCAAAGAACTGTTGTGATAAACAGATTACAGAATATGAATTGCCTAGAAAATAACCTGGTACATAGTAACTTCTAGTTTTTTTCTACTTTCCTTCAACTTGCCTTTTCTTTGGAAATTCAATTCAAATTTTAAGGCAATTCAGTTATCACCTTCTTTGGGCAACCACCTTGGAATCTCTCACACAGCGCTAGGTACTTTTCCAACAATGCTGGTTGTCACCCTGTGTTCCCACTGCCTTCTCAAAGGGGGATTTGTAACATTTCAACAGAAATACTAGACTTACAAAGTTGCTACGAAGTCTAAATGATCTTACTTATGAAAATGCCTTGTCAAAGAATAAGCTCTCAAATGGCCACTGTTGATACATTGGTTCTTCTGTTAGCCCCAGATACTCATCTAGTACCTAACATGTGGTAGGAAGGTAGAAACATGTGACAGATGAATGAATGAATGAATGAATTGGTTAAAGCAATGATTCTTAAATGTGAACTAGCATCAGAATTAGCCAGAGTGCTGGTAAAAACCCAGGTTGCTGGGTCCAAAGGCAAAGTTTCATTCCATAGGTCTGGGATATGGCTCACTTTTGCATTTCTAACAAGCTCCTGAAAAATGCTGGCAATGCCGATCTGGAAAATACAATCTGAGAACCACCAGCTTAAAATAATCTTAAGCAAGTTCTCAATACCAACTACTCTGTCACCACATCACCCAGCAATCAATTTCTGTTTTGTTTTGCACATTTGGTTGCCCCATCTTGAAACTGGCCTTTTAAACTCCAGAATATTCTGCACTCTTTATTTACCCACGTCTTTACTGAAATGATAGGTCAAAGAGAGAGTCAGCATTACTTGGTTAAATTAGAAAATATTTTATCAAGTGTGCATTCCAATCTTTTTTGTGAATAGCACTTTGCAACTTAAAGAAACAGACAATGACAAGAGCTAAAATGATACCCACAATGCCATATCATTAGTTTGTATTTCAATAAATGAAATGTAATAAAATAAAATGTGAAGTACCTAATAGACACAAAACTATAAAAAATCATTGATAAGGATAATTTTTTAAAAAGACATTACTGTAAGTTAAGAGGTGGGATTTTTTTTTTTTTTTTTTACTTTTACAAGAGACTTTAATTTCCTCCTTCTTTAAGCCTCAAAATAAATCAGGAAGACAGATACCATTATCATCACTATTTTACAGAAGAGAAAACTGAGAATGAGTGCCTTTGAGTGACTTCCCAGGGCTCAGTGGTCAGAAGTCCTTTAAGAGGTGGGATTTTAATGGCAGTAGTGCATTGTCTCCACTGAAATCTAGAAAGACCTACAATCAATGTTGTATTTAAATTCACTGTGCTTGTATTAGTCTTCAAAAAGATTACTTTTTTACTACATGGAAAATGATTATCAACAAAATTCTAAAATGGTTTATTTCATATGTTTTTACTGGTAAATGCCTGTTACAAAAACTATAAATAAAATTTTTAGAGATTGAGAAACATTTAGGGCCCAAAATTGACTATAAAGTATATACATATATCAATCACACATTGCACATTGACATTTCATTATTATAGGATAATTCCGATGTCAAGGAGCTGTGATTTTACGTCCTCAATGATGCAGGGGTGGAAAATTATTTTCTCTCTATACTTTCAGGTTCTTGGGTGAGACCCACTATAATAAAACATGGATTAACAGGAAAATAAAAAAACTTGATCACATCTATACCTCCTCAGTTTCTCCTGGGTATTTTCCATGTGTACAGGAAGTATACATGTTATTAAACTTAAACACTATTTGTTTTTTCTCCTGCTACTCTCTTTTATTCCAAGGGAGTCTCAGGTAAGAACCTAAAATTGTAGGGGGAAAATCACTTTTCCTTCACCATACCAGGAAAACAATTCCTTCCTGAAATGGTCCAAGCCATAACCTTAAATACCATCTTTAGTTAAAAACAGAAGAAGATCCACCCCTATGTTTATTGCAGCATTATTTACTACAGCCAAGACATGGGAGCAACCTAAATGTCCATCATTAGATGAATGGACAAGGAAAATGTGGTGTATATACACAATGGAATATTACACAGCCATAAAAATGGATGATATTGTGCCATTTGAGGTAACATGCATGGACCTAGAGGGTATTACACTAAGTGAAATAAGTAAGACCGAGAAAGACAAATGCTGTGTGATTCCACTCATAAATGGAATCTTAAACAAAATGCATAAACAAACAAAAAGCCGAATCAGAACTGTAAATATAGAGAACTGGTAGTTGCCACAGGAGGGTAGGGGGATTGAGCAAAATTGGTGAAGTGGGAGATACAGGTCTCTAGTTACAGAATGAGTAAGTCACGGGAATAAAAAGCAGAGCATAAGGAAAACAGTCAATGATATTGTAACAGCAATGTAATGGGACAGGTGGTAGCTACATATGCATTGAACAGATCATAATGCATAAACTTGTCAAATAACTAAGCTGTAAAAAAAAAAACAAAAAAAACCAGGTACAAATAAAAAACAACAAAACAAAACAAAACAAAAACAAAAAAAAAAAGAAAAAAGATGATGCTGGGAGTGGGGGAGGGAGTCAGTTATGGGAGGTTACCAGAAAGAACACAGAAAACAAGGGTATGCTTGCTATGAAAATTAAGTCCTTCCCTTCTACACTGATAAGAGTTTCTAGAGATTTAGAGAGATCTCTGCATTCCTGGTACAGAGAGAGCGAGAGATGACTTTACAAGTGGAGATTTCCCTTATAAATGTAAATGTATCTTAACAAAAGGGTAATTTCTACTCTGCTACTGTGTCTGCTGCTTCTTAAAAATAACCAGCTCAGAATAATCTTAATGCCAAAGAAACATATTCTGGGGTGGCAAATTCTGCTCCCCTTCAATGAGCATGTTGGTTACAGCACTATGTGCAATAGCTTTTTTCCATTTCATTTTTCATTCTAAACTCGGACACTTAAAGGTCAAAGTGGATGCAACCTCATGTCATGGGCTGATACCACTGTATAAGCAAGACGATAATGTAGAAGGTATCTAAATCCACTTTTCTGTTTTAATGAAGAAGAAAGTGAATAGATCCAGGACCTGAAAGATGATCCATGCACAGTGATGTGAACAATTCACTGAAAGTGATTCTGAGTTATACCTCCAACCCTTTAAAGTGGATGGATAATAAGAAAAGTATTACATTTTAGGAATGTTTGGTTCCTTTAAATCTCCAAACGCTGTATGTTTTATTTTCTTCTGAAGCGTCTAGCAATCTTTTATGCTATTTTGGACTAGTCGATGTTTATTTTTGTCATAAGAATATTTAGAACCAAAGGACAAAAATGAAAATGATGTTCTCCCTTTTAATTCTAAACTGTGAATGTCTGTGGATTTCTAACCCCATCTGTCCTTTACAAGGCTGTTCCCGTTATCAGTGAGAACCAGCCATCAGGGCAGTTAGTTATATAATCTCCCTGAGCAGCCTTAGAGGCAACATTCTGAGGAAAAAAGTGGCATGTCATTTCTCTTTCAGGGAATTTTCGTTTTGCACCCAAATCACTGATAGCATGCAAATACTAGTACCACGAATGTCAGTGCAACAGATGGGTACTCACAGGTATTCTCTACCTTATCAGAAAGGAATGACCCAGCATTCCTCCTAAGGAGAGGTTTTCACAGATTGGTTAAATACATGGGCTTGGCAATCAAAAAGATCTGCCCTTAATTCTTAACTCTACCACTTCCTAGTTACATGATCTTGTCCAAGTTTGTCAAACTTTCTGGAACTCTGTACTCTAATCAGCTTAGTGGACATAATAACACAGACTTAGGACTTTTGAGGGGGTAAAGCTAGTGTGTAATTTGCACAATATGTTTGGAAACATGGCCATGTTTTATTCACTAATTTATATCAGGATAACAATAATTCCATAATTCATTTTTGTTAATAACTCATTCTTTTGACAAAAATTAATTATGAGATTATCATCATTATTTGGGTATAAATTAGTGAATATAACACAGGGCTTATTTAATAGGAAAAAAGGTAATAAACTATCAAATGAAGATAAACATTTATTCTAAATTCCATTCACATACGGTGATAAGAAGGGTGAGCATTGTTTAGAAAAGCTGATGAGGAGGGGTGCCTGGGTGGCTCAGTCAGTTAAGCGGCTGCCTTCGGCTCAGGTCATGATCCCAGGGTCCTGGGATCGAGCCCCGCATCGGGCTCCCCGCTCAGCGGGGAGCCTGCTTCTCCCTCTCCCACTCTCCCTACTTGTGTTCCCTCTCTCGCTGTCTCTCTGTCAAATAAATAAATAAAATCTTTAAAAAAAAAAAAAAAAAAGAAAAGCTGATGAGGATACTTAGACAGTTGTGAGAGACAGAAACAGTGATGTGACAAGGAAGAGGAAGAATGTTCAAAGCAGAATAAAGAGTGTGAATAAAGTGGGAGATAACATGAGGTAGTTCATTATTAGCAATATTACTAGGATAAATTGAACAGATTTCAGCACACTTGCCTCTATTCTATTATTTAAACATGTGCTTTGTTGGGGGGGGAGAGTGAAGAGTAAGCACAATAATTTTTTTAAAGATTTTATTTTTGAGCAATCTCTACACCCAACATGGGGCTCAAACTTACAACTCCAAAATCAAGAGTCACCTGATCCACCGACTGAGCCAGCCAGACACCCCCAGAGAAAGCACAATAATTCTGATTTGATTTTAGCAAACACTAGGAGAGTCTAAAGTTTTTATACACATTGACATTTGCTTAACACTGTTAAAGAAAAAAATTATTCTGACACTTGTTAAAAACAATGAGGAAGATGATTCAGGACTAATGCGATAGGTAGCTGTCAACACTATGACCAAAGAGAAGAGAGATGGGGCTCAACTACAAATACAGTAGAGACAGGTGAAGATTTACAGCCAACTAGCAGATTCGTTTTGGGGAGTAGTGTAGGGAAAATTGCTTAAAGGAGACATCAAGAGTGGGGGGGATTCTTGCAGAAGGCAGGCCAGAGTGACAAATAACAGGATGGGGGATGAGGAATTTGATAAGATATCCTCTGCAATGTGATATGAAGGGTGGGGAGATTCTCACTAAACTAACCTAAAAGGATCCTTACTACAACTGACTGGGGAGGATGAAGATAGGGACCAGGACAAGGCCTGGTCAAAAGAAGGTTCAGAGGATTCTGTTTAAAGTTTGGTCAAGCAGAGTCCTATCAACACAATCACCCTGTCACTAATTCTTGTTTTAGTCTTATTAGATTTACTATATTCAACTTGCCTTCCATTGAAAATGTTTAAAATTTGTAAATCAAATAGAAGAGCCCACACTACTGCCTATCATAATCTCCTATTGCAATAAATCCAGACATCTTTTTTTAAAAATTTTTTTAAAGATTTTGTTTATTTATTTGACAGAGAGAGAGACACAAGCAGTGCGAGTGGGAGAGGAAGAAGCAGGCTTCCCACTGAGCAGGGAGCTGATGCGGGCTTGATCCCAGGACCCTGGGATCACGACCTGAGCCAAAGGCAGACCCTTAACTACTGAGCCACCCTGGCGCCCCTATCTTACTTCTTTTTGATGCTAATATAAGACAAAAAGATGGTGAATCATGAAAATGATGCTATTTTCCTGCTTTACAAAGCAACCACTAAATAAAGGCAAAGAGAAAGAAACATTTTTCCAGTTGTTCCACTGCCTTTTTAAAGCCTGTATCATGAACATCTACAAAATGAGGCAAAAAAAAGAGAAGACCGTGGAATAATAATAAATCGTAGCTACTCCAAGCCAAATTTGGAGTTTTTAACAGAGTCCGAGGATGTGGGGCCCAAAGCTATGCAAGGTTGTAGAGGGACTTAGCAGGAATAATTAGAAGAAATTAGGACTGTAATTACCCAGAATGAAGCCTACAGCTAATACCAGGGAAGCTTGCTTTATCATAGATATTTCAGACTAGAGCTTACATTCTAAGGTCATATGAACTCAGTGGGGAGGCATTTGCAGTTACTGCATAATCTGGCAATTAGTTAACTTTCCAAAATGTAAAAGACCATCAGACTCCAAGTTCTTAAGGGTAGACATCATGCCTTATTCTTTGAGATCCTTGGACTTATGAGCATTGTCTTCCTTCATTAATTCATATACACTCACTTAACATTATTGCAAATGAACACAAACTTCAGGCTCTGGGGTATGGATACAGACATGAAGTATACAAATCTCTGTCTACTTGGAGAGACAGATAATGGAATATCCACAATATAGTGCAACAAACTATTACATTAAGGATATATAGAGTGAAGTATTAGAAAACAAGCAAGGACTATATAGAGATCAAAAAGGGAGAGCAGGGTACTGGAAGAAGTCATCTGATCTGACAACAGGAATTCACTAGGAAATAAAGTACATTTGTAGGAGTTACTACTGATGGGAAGAGATTCATTTTTAGAAGGAAATTTGAATGTATACACTCAGAGACTGTGCATCACCTGGAGAAGTCAGGAAACTGAACGCATCATGGCATGGATGAACCGTAGATTTCATATGGGATAGAGAGACCGAAAGTGAGTACAGGTTCTGGGAAGTTGAACAAGGAACGCCACGGATAAAGAGTTTGAACTTTATTCTGAGAAACTTTACAAGATTTTAAGCAGGGTGAAACTGAAAGGGAGACCAGTTAAGACATTTCTTCAGTAATCCAAATAAGTGATTATTGTGAGAGCCTTAACGACAGCATTGGCAGGAAACACAGAGAGAAGTGGCAAGGCATCAAAGGAATTTTGAAGTAAAATTTATAAGGATGAAAATCACTTCATGTAGGGACTGGAGGACATTCTAGACCACAGAAGCCAGGTTTCTGGGTTTGTCAATTTCCATCTTTCTAATACCTTGCCCATGCTTAGTACATAATAGGTGCCAAGGAAGTGTTGGTTTAAAATGTGCAAAAACTAATTATATAACATTGTTGATTTGCTGAGAAATTTTTCCTAGTACCTCTTCTGAGTTCAAATGCACCCACTGTAGACAGTTTCTATACAAATGAGCAGATTCTCACCTCAAGTGTTTAACTCTTTACTTCCCTGAGGACTTACACTGGGGCACCTGACTCTTGATGGGCAGACATTCAGAGGAGCTAAGAAATGCCAGGGGTTAATCAACCACATGGATATCCCTCTACCTTGATAAATGTGCCAACTTCCCTATTCCTTATTGGAACAGATGTGAGATCTATTCTACACAGTACCTGAAAGTTTCTACAGTAGGACTGAGCTCCAGTTGCCCAAAGCAGCAATCCCTTCTTAACTCATCCCTGATTTTCTCCCTTTCCTATCTCAGTTTCCTGACTTTCTTGCTTTTACTTCCTGGGCTCTCTTCTCAAATAATCCACAGTGTCGTGCCTGAGTTCCACTTCTGGGTAATCAAATTTAATACAGGAGGGAGGTGATTAAGTAGACCTTTGAGAGAAAATTGGAATCCTCTTTTCATCACAACAACAAATATTAACACAATAATATAAATTCCAACAGGCCCTTAAATGATGGGTTTGCATTTTTTTTTTTTTCAAAAACGCTAAAGCAAAGAAAAATAAATCCACCGAGAGTTGCCACATGAGATAGAATAATCTTTCTCAAATAATAAACAGAGAACATAAATTATATTGTTACCACACAATGAAGAAAGACTTTTGAAAATAATTTCACTCTCCTAATACATTACCCTCAACTATCTCAGGCCTGTCTCTCCTTTGATCCAAGTGATCTTTTGGCAGCTTTGTTCCAGGTGGTGTTATTAAGCTCAGAGCCAGGGTACAAAGCAGAAATCCAAAGTCTGTTGAATTTGCTTAGCAGCTCAGGGATTTTTCTCTCCTCGTCCAGTTTTCATCCTTCTCAAGGGTAAATGAATTTCACTTTGGACCAGTGGGTATCCAGATATTAAAGTTAACTTCAACAAATTCTTCGGATTTTTGACAAAACACAGACTCACAGCACTCTTCAAGGTTAAAGAAATCAGTTGCTCAGAAGACTAATCACAGTGATTAAGCACATATTATATTTCTCAAATGCTGTGCTTGGTTCTTCCTTAGAAGCCGTAACGAGTGATACATGAAAAAGATGCAAATCGAATATACAGCATGGTGATTATAGTTAATCCTGCTGAACTGTATACTTGAAATTTGCTAAGGATGGATCTTAAGTGTTCTTACCACACACACACACGAACGATAACTATGTGAGGTGATAGATGCGTCAATTAGCTTGACTGTGATAATTATTTTGTAATGTATATCACATTATAACCTTTAAAAATTCACATTTTACAGCAAAAATATCTACAGTTTTGATTTGTCAATCATACCTCAATGTAACAAGAAAAATTTGTTTAATTAAAATAAAATTTTAAAATAGAGGGCCTGGCTTCAATCAAGACATCATCAATGATGTAGAATCTCTGAGATAGTGTTTTTACTTTTCACACACAACTGAAAGGTACTGTAAAGATAAGTGATTAAAATATATAAAAGCTCTTTATAAATTATCTATCACCATATATATAAAATAGTACTATTTGTAGGTTCTTGAATCCAGGCTTAGGTATTTGAACGAATCCTCTATGCAGTGAAGTTCTGGTAAAATGTTTTAAGAATGGTACAAAGATAATTAAATTGATTTTTTTTAGAAAGAGAAATATAGCAGGAGCAGATAAAATGAACAGTTCTTCAAACAGAGAGATTAGAGACAGCAGAAAATTATGTTTTGTAATTCTTTGTGTTATTAGGTAAGAAAGCCCTTAACGAAGATCCTAGCAGTGGGCAAGGAGGAGAAAGAAATCTAAATGTTCCATTAGAGGAAGGAATGAAATGATTTCAGAATTATTTAGCTAAAAAAGATGAAGGAAAAGAGAAATTGAAAACAGTTCTGTGTTTGGTCAGTGGCTGAATAATGCTGCTTTAATCAAAACAGGAGGTTGGGATGGGAAATACATTTCGATTGAAGGGATGCATTTACCTCTTTTATGCATTTTACCCTTGGTAAAGTTTTACACTTCTCTATTGTTCTGAATATTGTAGGGGGCACGCAAGGGCAGATAGGCCCAAGACAGGCCACTTAACATGAACGTTATTTTGAGTTAAAAGCAATTAAGACCCAGCAGATTCAGAAAAGGCTCTTGTACCAAGAAGAGAGCTACTGAGGGAGATTCCTCTTTACCTAAGAAACCTATCTGCCTAACAGGGCAACCTTTGTTTTCTACACATCTCACCCTTCTGCTAATGGTCTCCCTTTGTATTCTCCCTTTTTCTCCCCTTTATATTTTCTGACTCCTACCCCTCTCCTTAGCTCACATAAAAGCCTTGTTGCCTAATATTCTTTGGAATTTCCATGTCTGTGTGGATTACTCATATGTATGCCATTAAATCTAATTTTCTCCTTCTAATCTGTCTCATGTCAATTTGCTTCTTAGTACAGCTACAACGACCTGAGGAGCAGAGGATATCCTTCTTCTCCCAAAAGTATTAAGGATTTAAGCTTTGTTAGATAGAAAATGGCTGATGATGCAATAATATTATATGATTTGTAAATCCTTTCTTTACTTAGGAAATCATAAATAACCTCTACAAAATTAATGTGTATTCATTGTCACTATTTTTAATACTGTAACTGAGATAGGGAAACTGAAGGAACTCCATGAAAAATGGCCCCTTTTTTTTTGTTCTTTTTCTAGCTTCTGTTCTTGCTAGGATCTGTACCCCTGTCTTACACATGACTTATATTACAAATAATTAATGTCCTACCTAGAAGGGTCAAGATCTTAATGATTTCCTTGGACTCTTCTAGCACACTAGATAACATCTAAGGAATGACCAGACTAGGCTGTCATGTGGGTATTCCAGACCACGGAATCTAGACATCTTGACACGAAGAACCCCTGGCTCCAGGGAGTAAGTGACACGGAGGACACCTGGACATTTGTCCTCACTTTGACCAGTTCCTGGATGCCCGAGAGGACAGGTACACCAGACCACAATCCTCAGTAAAAACCCCAAACCCTAAGCAAAGATGAGGCTCACTCTTTTTTCTAAGTCTCCCAGATGCTCTGTTTGTGGCTGCACTTTCTCTCTACCTTCAATAAGCTCTACTCTCACTTCCTGCTGGCTCAAGTTTGATTTCTATCCTGTGCTAGAACCAAGGACCCTCTTGGGTGGTCCTGCAGGACCCCCTCTCGGTCCTGGGACCTGGCCTGCCTACATCATAACTGATAACACATTACATATACATATCTGTTATGAAAAATTTTTTGTAATTTCAATTTATAAACATCATTTATCTATAAGATCCCTATGAATCAAACTTACAAAAAACACTTTTTTGTTAAAGTCAAAGTCACAATTCCAAATTAAAAAAAAAGACTATGCATCATTGCTACGTATTATATGTATTAAAATACATTTTAGAACTAAACTTTCATCTCTTATTACAATGGTCGTTTTTTATTATCTAGTTCTTTATCGAATTCTGATAAAGATAATACTATAATTGTAGAAACACATTAAAATTTGGAACAATAAAACAAAGATGAGCTTTTAGTATCTTTCACCAATTATTCCATTTCATTTCCTAAAAAAACAAAAAAACAGAAAAAACCTTCACCATTTTATCCCTATCCCTTTATATGCTCTTAGCTTTACTAAAATTACATCATTCAACAATAGAGAGAATTCCTTTTTAAAAAAGTTAATTTATTGTTCTTTTGATATATTTGCCTCCTTTAAATATTAAAAACGATCCATAGATAGTCAATCCAAAAGTAACAAATTGGTAATTGTATTGAATTTTTGGTGATTGAAATATGTGGGATGTGTGTGTGTGTGTGTGTGTGTGTGTGTGTATCATTGCAACTATTTTAAACACTGAAGAGAGGTCAGAATTGTGAATTGAATCTTAATGGATTTGTATTTATATGGGTAATAAATTCTAACTAAAACATTCAGTTAAATGTGACTATTGCTATCTTTTTAGTAAGATCTAATTAATTGGAGACAACTATGTAAATGACTACATTTCCCATGGCTCATAGTTGTGTTCTGCATTGAAAAGACAAGTCATAGATCTATTAGCATTATTTTGTTACATACTGGGTCAAGGAGGGTTAGGAAACACAATTTAAACAATTAGAAGATACGCAAGAGTAAATTTGATATTATTTCATGAAAGTAGCAAATTCCTCCAGATAATGTTGTCACTAGCACCTTGATTCAAGATGATATACTTGGAGTACACAACATTGTAAAATATTATAAGGAAACCTTTCATAAGAAATTCCTGAGTTAAATATGTTTCATATATTGTCACAGTCGCTAGAGCCAATAATTTAATTTTGTTTTTTCAAAGGCATCTTTTTAAAAATTAACATTCTTCTTTTTGGTCCTCTACCAACTATAAATAACCTAACTGATAAGCTCCAATGTACTGGAGCACTGGAATAAAGAAGAAATGACCAAAAAAAAAAAAACTTTAATGATGCAATTATTGTGTAAAAATAAATGGTCTCTATATTGATGTCATCACAAAAGTATAACACAGTAATGCACAGAATTAAACTGTGATGAATAATTCAAATATATAGAAAAACTTAGGCCCACTGTTATTCCTATGTAGTAATTTCAAACACGAAAGGAAGAGTATATTGGTTTAGAAGCTACAGGCTAGATTATTGTTTTTCCAAAGTACAGTTTTACTAAAATTATTCACTAATTCTTTAACAATGTGAACAAGCCAACAATTTGTTAGTTTTACTTCAACACTTAGTTCAAGTGAAATAATAAGGCCAGTTTAAGAGGTGCCTAAAATTCACAACCTGATAAAACATGTATTTATTACTAAAAGTAGCACTACCACTCTAAGTTCAAAATCACTCCAGATCCTTGATATTAAATCTATTTATAACTAAGCTTTTATTTTTAATGATCTATGACAATTTTTGCCCTAAAATTAGCAGACAATATATATTTCAAAAACAGCCCATGGATATGAGATTATTTTGACTTTGGTTTGTTTTATGCCTCTTGTGTTGATCTCCAACTCATATTGTTATGTTTAATCATTAAGGCAATAACCCAGAAACATCAGTGTAGAATTTAGTATTTGCTATAGTTTGCTCTGAAGAACGAAGGGAATTCAACTATTTCTAATTATTGTTTATATTTATAAATCTCTTTAACATTTTTTGTTTTAGGAGTGAATTCACAAGAAATATTCACTGGGCAATAATGTAAGAACAAGTAAAGATAATCAACACAGTTTATAATGATCAAACCAAATGTAAAGAGCTGACTAGTAACTCCCCCCAAATTTATATCCTCTTGGAAACTCAGAATGTAACCTTATTGAGAAATAGGATCTTAGCAGATAGAATTAAGGATCTCAAGATGAAATCATCTTGGATTTAGAGGGGACCCTAAATCCAATGACAGATGTTCTCCAAAAAAGAAAGAATAGGGAGATCTGGGCACAAAGAGACACACAGACCAAGGGGACAGAGACACATAAAGAGAAGAAGCCCATGTGAAGTTCAAAGCAGAGATTGGAATTATGCTTCCATAAGCCAAGGAATGCCAGGAGCGATCAGTAAATTCAAAGAGGCATGGGAGGCATCTTCCCAAGAGCCTTTGAATGATATGGTGCTGCTCACAGATGACTACAGACTTCTATACTCCACAACTGTGAGGAGATAAATTTCTGTTGTTTTAAGTGACAAAGTTTGCAGTACTTTGCTGAAGCAGCCCCAGGAAACTAATACAAATATAAGAGTACTCTGCAGTTATAAGAGATTTAGTTGCCTGTGAATGGAATTGAATTCCTAAAGAATTTTCTTCCAAACGGTCTCTTGATTATCCATTTTTGAAAATAATAAAAAATCAAAAAATAACATGACTGACAATAGTATTGCCAAATAGTTTGTCCAAATTAGAGTAAAAATATAAAGTTGGTTATATTTTACTGAAGTTTTACTGCTTTTTTGTTTTTGAGCTTCACTGCTTCTGAGAATCTTTAAGAGTCAGATTTAAAGAACATTTATTCTATGAATTTTCCAAAGACACACAGTATCTTTTATTTTTTTCCTTTAGAGCTCATAAAATAAATCAACTATTTGATTATGTTGGGGAGGAAGAATTTCCAGCAGGAAGTCAAGGGACAAGTAAAATGCTTTTCCTGAATCTGCTGGGTTTTGATTGTTTTAACTCAAAATACTGTTCATGGCAACATGGCTCATCTTGGGGCAGCCTGTTTTGGCCCATACAATTGTTAACTGCTAGATAGTGGAACTTGAGAAGCTGAATCAATAAACCTATCAATGCCATGATCACATCTCTCTACATTTTACAATTATTCCTAGTAATACAAAGTTTAGATACAAATCTAAGAGTATGTTATAATTGAGGATTGGAGAAAATGTAGTTAAAGCTTATGTCAATCATAAAAATAGGAAGAGAATCTTAATTCCTGGTTCTTTTGTTAACTTCTTGTAGAAAATTAATTTAAACTTTTGGGTCTTCTACTTTTCTTCTACATTTATTTATTTATTTATTTAAATTCAATTAGCCAACATACAGTACATCATTAGTTTTTGGTATAATGTTCCTATTTAAACAAGAAAGCTATAGGACTTGCACTCTGTCCTATAGAATCAATATAGCTAAACATAGAACATTGTAGTTTATGATTTAGGAGTCTTGAACAACTTCAGTATGGAAAAGTGACGTGTGACTAAAGAATGGGGGCCTGGTGGAGGGTTATATAATTTTAATCTACACATTAACATCCATATTTTAACTGTTAAATGTCTCATTTTCAGCATCTACATCACAACAGTCCTGTGTGGTTGACAGAGCTGGTAGATATCTACTACTGCTAGCCCAGCAATTTACCGCCTGTCAGCCAGGCCACGGAATCACCTGTCCAAGATTACTGCCCAACTGCCATGAACTGAGTTAAGAGTTAAGGCCCATATTGGCTAGTTCTTAATCCATAGTGCTTTTGACTGTAACATTTACATTATAAAGGAAAAAAATACTGTGAAAAAATCTATGGAAAAAAATTATGCTAGCTAATATAAAAGGGCTGAAGAGTAATTTTGAGCATAAATTAAGATTTTGATAGTATTTAGGTGGGTTTACAAAGACAAGTTTCAAGTGAACATATGTTTTGCTGTTTTAGCCTAGAAGATGTAAAGAAAGCAACAAAACAATGTAGCTTTAGAAAAAATCAAGATAAAACATGATTTAAGACACTTTTTATGAACTAATATTGATGATTCCATTTGCTTCCATGATGCTCAATTAGTTATATAAAAAGTGGGTAGAGTAATACCAATAACCACTCATACTCACCATTTATATATTTTCAAGAATTTAAGTTTCATTATAACTCTTTGTAGTAGGGTAAAATAATCTCCCATTATACAGATAAGGAAATCGAAGAGAGCACAGATTAATTAAAGAAATTTCCTTAGCTCACAGCTGATAAATGGCACCCCTATATTCAAATACAAAGTGCCTATAGAGGTTTCTTGGGCTTTGGAGCTATATGAAACAGTAAAACCTTGACATATAATGTCTGTTTTATAGTTTAAGAATTCTGCAATTCTTTCATTCATTAATATACTTGTTGACTCCATTTTTATATGGTATTAGGGATTAAAAGATGAGTAATGGAATATTTATCACTGCAAAGTCAGTGTAAGCTTAAAATCACAACATTCGGTATTTAATAGAACAGGCAATTTTTCCTATCACTTTTAAGGAAGAAAACATTTTAGATATTTTTCATTGTAACTCCTGTAGCAAGGCACTGTAGTGACTGCAATTAATTTTGATACTGCTATTATTGTGAATATTAGTTCTTTTTTAAAAAAGATTTTATTTATTTATTTGTCAAAGACAGAGAACACAAGCAGGGGGAGTTGCAGGCAGAGGGAGAGGGAGAAGCAGACTCCCTGCAGAGCAGGGAGCCTGATGTGGGGCTTGATCCCAGGACCCTTGGATCATAACCTGAGACAAAGGCAGAAGCTTAACCGACTAAGCCACCTGGGCGCCCCTGAATATTACCTCTTCAAGATAGGAATAAATGATGGAACTATCATATCAGAAACAAAAATGAAATAAAATGAATACCCAATTTTGTAAAATATTTATGACTTTTGACTGTGAGGAGACACTTTACTCATAATAATGGGATGCTCTTAAGAGAACTTAGAAGTTTTTGTCAAAGAGCTGTAAACTTTGGGGCACCTGGTTGGCTCAGTAGGGCAAGCGTCCAACTCTTGATTTTGGCTCAGGTCATGGTCTCAGGGTCATGAGACTAAGCCCTGTGTCCAGCTCCTTGTTCAGCCTGCTTCTGATTCTCTCTTTCCCTCCCCTAGCTTGTGCTCACTCGTGCATGTGCTCTCTCTCTCTCTCTCTTGCCCCCCTACTACCTAAATAAATAAATAAATAAATTTTAAAGAGAGCTGTAAACTTCTGGGAAACAATACATAAACATCTATATGCAGGAATATAACAGAGGAATTTATACACAGGATAAATAATTTTTGCATGAACCTTAATAAAAGCTGAAGCCCATATTCTGGAAGCCTCTTTAATTTTCAAAAACTCTATTTAAATATTCTTGGCTTCCCTTGCTTGATTTAGGTCTGTAGGAAGGCTGTACTCCAAGTTAATCACATAACAACATAAAGGAGGTCAGCTGTGTATTGGTAAACCAGGTGCATAATTAAGTCTGTGCTTTGGTTCCACTGTTTTGATCTTTCCCCACTGTCTTATATGGACCCTGCAAGACTGTGTGCCAACATCTGCCCATTAGTCCCTGAAATCTGTCTTGCCATTTAATGAACGTTCTCAACTTCTTACTGTTGTCTTTGTATTTGATGAAAACATTCATGACACCTAAGTAAACATCACATTATTCTGAACCACTACCCCCTCTACTCACAAATACACAGATGCACACACATAATGAAACAAAAAATAACTGAGAGTTTCTTCAGTTTTTTTTCAGAAATTCTTCCTAATTTTGTGTTGGAGGAAATTTTGCAAAAAGCAAAGCTTCTTTGAAAGAACTTCATTTAATGCCATCCGAAATCCACTGGCATTCACCCACTAGAAAGCTCACAGTTTCTCAGGAATAATGGCTGTAGCTGATTATTTGGCTATACTTAAAAAAGAATTTAAACAGAGTTTGATATGAATGGCCATTGACTTAGAGAAGACCTGCTCTTTGTCCTTCTGTTCCGAAGGAGAACTAGCAGTCACGGTTTAATTAAAATGAACAAGTCAGCAGTTGTAGATAAGTAAGAGAGAGGCTCACATTAAAATGAATTGAAGGAGTGGTATGGGGTGGGAGGGATGGGGTAGCTGGGTGATAAACATTGGGGAGGGTATGTGCTATGGTGAGCGCTGTGAATTGTGTAAGACTCTTGAATCACAGACCTGTACCTCTGAAACAAATAATACATTATATGTCAAAAAAAAAAAAAAAAAAAAAAAGAAGATAGTAGGAAGGGAAAAATGAAGGGAGAGAAATCGGAGGGGGAGATGAACCATGAGAGACTATGGACTCTGAGAAACAAACAGGGTTCTAGAGGGGAGGGGGGTGGGGGGATGGGTTAGCCTGGTGGTGGGTATTAAGGAGGGCATGTACTGCATGGAGCACTGGGTGTTATACGCAAACAATGAATCATGGAACACTACATCAAAAACTAATGATGTGTTGTATGGTGATTAACATAACATAATAAAATTTAAAAAAAATGAAGTGAATGTATCAAATATCTATCAAGCAAAAAGGTATTAAGGTTTTCATCCCAATGACCAGTGCATGCTACATCCAAATATCCAATACATCCAAAATACATATCTTGAACAAACTCTTTCACTGTTGTGCTGTATTTTGGTAATAACTGAATTTAGATTCAGGATAATGTTTTGTTAATCTACCAAAATGTATGAAATATACAGTACATTACGTGTCATTTTCATCAATGTATTTGATGTACATAGTCAAATATTTCAATGTCTTAAATTTATTTCATCTAATTTTAAAATAGTCTCCCTAATATCATACAGCCAGGAATGATCCCTCAATAAATACTGACTGACCAAGGACAGCAAATGTTATGAAAGAAAGCTGTCCTCTTTTCAGACTCATAGCCACTACTTCTTTCTCTCTCTCTCTCACACACACACACACACACGATATGACAAAATTAAAAAGAGAAAGAAAACAGCACAAAAATGCTAAGGCCCATCTATAAGACCAACAACAAAACCAGACTTGTTTTTGCTTTCCTGTAAGGGGAAGACTAAGGTGAAGAGTAAAAAGGAACAAAACAAAACAAAACAAAAACCCTACAGTAGCCAGGACTCAATTCATAAGGGTTTTATAAACCAAAGCCAACAACGTGAATTGTTCTTGGAAGCAAATGTACAGTCATAGCCAGTCTTGGAGCATGGATATCACATGCAACATATGGCAGATTTGTTCAAGCATATGGTATAGAAATTTACACTTGTGCAAACTTCCTCCTCTCCCCGCCATCCTTTTCTATGGGAGATTGTGTTTCTGGGGTTAACAAAGCAATAGGAATCTAAGATTCTATATTAGAAATCTATTAGATTCCTAATATAGAATACGAGAGACTTGTATGTTCAAACCAAACTAGAAAATATAGGTTGAGATGTGGTTCTAGGCACCATAGGAAAGATCAAGTAGCTACAGTATTTGGAGGCTGGAGCATTATAGACTGAACAAAATCCCAATATGTTACCTTTGATAATAGCATTCATTACATTTCTACTGTATTTTCAGAATCCTTGGAATAGGTTCCCTATAAACCAGGGGTTAATCTGGGGTTCACAAAAGCACAAGGGCTCTGCAGATAGAATTCAGGGGGTCCCTGAACTCAGATGGAAAAAATATTTTCAGTAGGTTTAACTGAAATTGATCTCTTCATCATGATTAAGTAATAAACAACAGTAGTATTAGCAGTAACTATCATTTTTTTAGCCAATAGAAGTCACTACATTATACTTGTTGCAGGTCTCTTAAAGCATCTATTACCATTATGACTTCAAAATTGCTATAGTTACTAGATCTACCAATAGATATTTGTTATTAAAACATTAATAAAGACATGTATATACTCTTATATCACAAATTTAATATTTTGATGAATGCATTTTAAGTGGTTCCACTATCATCCCATTTATTTAATTCTACCCATTTAATACTGTTATTCTGAGAGAGCACATATACAGTTCACCAGAGTTCCAAGAAATTGGTGACTTTTCTAAGGTTAAGGACACCTATTTTAAATATCTCCAAAAACTCCAAGGGCTCACAAATGGTTGTGGGCAACAGCGACAAGACGCTAGTTATGGTCCTTAATACAATATTATGCTTAGTCTGAAATGAAAAATCTGATAATTATTTGAAATAATAATACTATGAATGATGTATCAGCCATCTAAGCTTTGTCACTGTCTGTGAAATTTACATGTTTCCCAGCAAGTCAGAAACTTGGGAAGTGCTTACAAGCGGTAGTCTCATTGTGTGAGAGAATGAAGAAAAGGGTAAAGTTACATGTGTGCTACTAAAATTCTAAGTGGGAAGATTTTTATAAAACTGTGAGCACACACCCAATGGACCTATGCATACCTACAAGAATGGAAACACACATTCATGTCAAAGAATTTCAATCCCCCATTCATCCAAATGTGAATATCTGCCCATTTTCATAGGAATCATTTCTGGGTCAATCCCTAAAGCAAATTTTCAACTGTTCTTATTATCACACATCCTTGACAGTTTAAACTATAAAACTGACATTCTAATCTTAAACCTATATACATAAAACTGACCCTTGAATTTTAAAATTCTACCCTCAAAATTGACATTTTATTCTGCTGAGCTAACCATTTACATTGTCATGAAAATGCCAATTGACTTTCAGTGCTTTATTTATTTTTTATTTATTTCATTGCATAGGGCACTTGAGGAAGATGTGGGGTTTTTTTGTTTGTTTGTTTTTGGGATTTTTTTGTGTGTTTTTTTGCCAAAGGGTTTTAGCAAATTCTTTTTCAGTAAATGTGTTTATTTTAATCTCAGTGACCAGTGGATTTAATAGCACTCAGAGGGAATTGTAGCCGTGTTCTGTATAGGCAAAGGGCCCAGAAGAATTTACCAAAGTTTCAGAACAAAGCCACAAAGAAACCAGCTAAACAAGATTATTATAATTGTCTTACCCTAGGTTCACTGGAGAACAGAGCCTGGGGTGCAAATTTACTGGGGACTTTGGAAAGCAGGAGTACTTGGAAAGCAGGAGTACAAGAAAAGTGGTGACACAGAGAAGAGGGAGGGCCAGTACTGAGGATATCAAATGCCAAACCTAAAGAAGGCAAAGACCAAGAGACCACAGAAAGCCTTCAGCAGGCAACAAGCTGCATTATAACATAGCCTCAACAAGTTCTAAAAACCAAACTATAATAGGGGCACCTGGGTGGCTCAGTTGGTTAAGCGACTGCCTTTGGCTCAGGTCATGATCCTGGAGTCCCTGGATCGAGTCCCATATTGGGCTCCCTGCTCAGCAGGGAGTCTGCTTCTCCCTCTGACCCTCCCCCCTCTCATGTGCTTTCTCTCTCTCATTCTCTCTCTCTCTCAAATACATAAAATCTTTAAAAAAAAAAAAAACCAAACTATAATAAATATAAATAAAATCATAGATAAGTATACCATAGTTTAATGAAAATCAAATATAAAGAGAAAATCTTAAAGAAGGCAGATGAAATGATACATTACCTTCAAATAAACACTAAGACTTAAAAGTTGGTTTTTCAATGGAAAATACAAGAGCCATGAAACAACAGAAAGCCATTTTTAAAATACAAATAACTACTAATCTAGAACTCTCTATACATTTAAATTTTTTCCATAATGAATATGAAATTTAAATTTTTCTAGATAAATGAAAGAGAGAGCTTATGACCAGTAGTAGCACACTATAACATATGCAAAGGAACTTCTTCAGGCAGAAGGAAAATCACCTTAGGTAGAAATATTTGTTCCTGGAAATGCAGGAACAAAGGAAGATAACTACATAGGGTTAACAGGTATTGTTATATCAATTAATAGAGAATATGATACATAATGCTCATTGTGTGTCCTGGTATTAAATATGTATGAAATTAAAATATATGACAATATTGTTCAAACTTTCTAATATTGTCTGGAAAGTTTAAAAATACTAAATTATAGTCAACTGTAATAAGCCACCAAAAGAAGAGTAAAGAGATAACTAATGACCTAAAAGGAAGGGTCACTTGAATTAAAACAAAACAAACCTTGATCTTTCCAAATGTAGGCAAAAAGGAGGGTAAAAAAAACCCACTAATAACACTAATGGAGAAAATTTTAAGAATAATTTCTTATGTCTAAATTCAAACATACCAAGAGAATGAGAAGACAAGCCACAGACTGGGAGAAAATATTTGCAAAAGACACATCTGTTATCCAAAGAGAGGACTGTTAACCAAAACACACACACACAAAATTCTTGAAAGTCAACAATAAGAAAACACACAGCAGGATTAATAAATGGGCCAGCCAAAGACCTAAACAGACACCTCACCAAAGAAAATATCCTAATAATCATACAAGCCTATGAAGAGATGCTCCACACCGTCTGTCATCTGGGAAGTGCAAATTAAAACAATAGTAAGATACCATTATACAGGGGTGCCTGGGTGGCTCAGTCATTAAGCGTCTGCCTTTGGCTCAGGTCATGATCCCAGGGTCCTGGGTTTGAGCCCCACATCAGGCTCCCTGCTCAGCGGGGAGCCTGCTTCTCCCTCTCCCTCTGCCGCTTCCCCTGCTTGTGCTCTTTCTCTCTCGCTTGCTGTCAAATGAATAAATAAAATCTTTAAAAAAAAAAAAGATACCACTATACGCCTATTAGAATGGCCAAAATCCAGATCACTGACAATGTCAAATGCTGGCAAGGAAGAGGCCACAACAGGAACCCTCCTTCTTTGATGGTGGGAATGCAAAATGGTACAGCCACTTTGGAAGACAGCTTGGAAGTTTCTTACAAAATGAAACAATGACTCCTTGGTATTTACCCAAAACAGATGAAAGCTTTTATCTACACAAACACCTGCACATGGATGTTTATAGCAGCTTTATTAGTAATTGCCAGAGTTTGAAGCAATCAAGATGTCCTTCAAAAGGTGACAGACAAATAAACTGTGATACATCCAGACAATGAAATGTTATTCAGTGCCAAAAAGAAATGAGCTATTAAGCCGTGACAAGACATGGAAGAACATTAAATGCATATCATTAAGTGAAAGAGGCCAATCTGAAAAAAAAACTACCTAGTTCATAATTCCAATTATATGACATTCTGGAAAAGGCAAAACTAAAGAGACAGTAAAAAGATTAGTAGTTGCCAGGGGGAAGTGGGGGAAGGGGAGGGAAGAGAGATGAACAGGCAAAGCACAGATATTTTTGGGCAGTGAAAGTAAGTTTGTGATACCATAATGACTGATACATGTCATCATACATTTGTTCAAATACACAGAATGTACAATACTAAAAGTAAACTGTAATGTAAACTACGGAATTTGCATGATAATGATGTATCACTGTAGATTCATCCTTGGCAAAAACTGTACCATTCTAGGGGTACCTGGCTGTCTCAGTCGGTAGAGGGTGCAGCTATTGATCTGGGGGTCATGAGTTCAAACCCCATGTTGGGGGTAGAGATTACTTAAAAAAAAAAGCTTTAAAAACAAAACAACCCTACCATTCTGGTGAGTGATGTTGATAATGAGGAAAGCTATGCATGTGTGGAGGCAGGGGATATAAGGAAAATCTCAATACCTTTTCCTCAATTTTGCTCTAAATATAAAACTGCTATAAAAAAATAAAAGTCTTAATTCTTGTTAATTACGTAAGGTCTATGCCTAACACAGGGCTTGAACTCACGACCCCAAGATCAAGTGTCAAATGCTCTACTGACTGAGCCAGCCAGGTGCCCCAAGTCTTAATTTAAAAAAAATTATACAAAAATTGGAAGTAGACAAGACTGACTACTAAACATGTCCAAAAGACAGTTGATGTGACAATATTTAGGTCAAACAAAGTAGACTCCAAGGCAAGACTCTACTACTAGAGGCAAAGAGAGACTTAATAGTTCAGACTTAGTGGATATCTATATCTATTTATATCTATTTATATATATATCAACTGATGAGGAAGCAGAAGGCTAGCTGAGGACAAAGAACAAGCTGACACCCTGCACCCCCCCTCCTGGGGGGGGGGGATATGTGTGACATTCATCCAGGAAGCTCCCAACTGTCTTGATGTTAATGCCTTGCTAGAGGGAAAAACAACCTTAACCTGACAACAGCAAGGCCTCCACTATCTTGTGAGTCTTTAGCATAAGAAAGTTCTTTTGAAAATCTCCCTTTTTTCTTACCTCCCCCCAACCCCATAGTACATAATGAATTGCTCCTTACAATCCCAGTGCAGCAGCTCTTTTTGCCCACGGGTCCTGTCCCTATAATAAAACCACCTTTTTGCACCAAAGACATCTCAAGAATTCTTTCTTGGCCAATGGCTCAGGATCTCACCCCAAAACAATGCACCTATATTCCAAAACCACATCATATGGTGCCCAACGTGGGGCTTATATGTATAATGCTTTAATCAACAGCTCCTAGAATATATAAGCACTATTGGAACATAAACCCAAACCGACCATATTCTGGGTCATAAGGCAAAGCTCAAAAAGTTTGAAAGGACTGACAAAGTTTGAGTATTCTCTCCAACCAAAGCAGAATAAAACCAGTAATGAAAACAATTGAAGAAAGGCTATCCTTAAACGTTTATAAATTAGGCAATATTACTGCTAAATATTCTTAAGATCTTTTCAGACACAGAAATTTTATAAAATTCAATGCTTGATAATAATAAAATCTCTCATCAAACTAAAAATGGAAGGAAACTTAAGTCTAATAAATGGAATCTATTATAATACAACAGCATAAGTAATCCCATGCTTGCTTAATATTAAAATGAAGAGGCTGGGGGCGCCTGGGTGGCTCAGGTGTTAAGCGTCTGCCTTCGGCTCAGGTCATGGTCCCGGGGTCCTGGGATCGAGCCCCATGTCCAGCTCCCTGCTCAGTGGGAAGTCAGCTTCTCCCTCTCCCACTCTCCCTGCTTGTGTTCCCTCTCTCGCTGTCTCTCTCTCTGTCAAAAAATAAATTAAAAAAAAAAAAAATGAAGAGGCTGGAAGAGCTGTGCCATTATTGAAACTGGGAACTCAAGTCCTGGCTGGAGGATATGGCAGGTAATTGGACCAATCACCTAGGACCACCTGGGGTTGAAAATGAATCACCCTGAAGATACTAGAAATCTAAGCCTGTGCTATACAGGAGTGAGTTTGCATTTACACCGATCTCTGAGGGCAGGAAATAACAGCCAAAGAGTTAACATGATAATCAGTCCAACATTGTTGACATTTATAGATAACCAACTAAAGCTCACCATAATGCCTCCAGTCAAAGGCAAGAGAAAAAATAAAAATAAAAATCCACCTTAAGTACGCAATAAAAAAATTATAGCATTCAAGGAAACCAAGCCATGATAAAGTTGGAAGACTGAACTAATGCTCTGAAGTTGGGTGCCTGGTGGTGCAGTCGGTTAAGCGTGTGACTCTTGGTTTCGGCTCAGGTCAGTATCTCAGGATCTTGAGATCAAGCCCCACATCAGCCTCTGCACTCAGCACAGAGTCTGCTTGAGACTCACTCTCCCTCTTTCTCTCCCTCTGCTCTCTCTCAAATAAATAAATAAATCTTTTAAAAAAATATTCTGAAGTAGAGATATAATAAAGCGATCTGAATGGCATTTTAAGATAACTGTGCTTAAATTCAAAGAACTTAGTTGTCTATCGATAAGTGACTGGAGCTATAAACTATGGTACGTTTGTTCAGTGGGACACTATACTGTGTTTAAATGAGGCAGCTCTATAATTCCGTGAAACATTCTTTAAGATATAGTGTCAGGATAAAAAGACAGGTGCAGAAGAGTGTTATAGTATGCCATCTTTCTTGAGAAAGAAACACACACACACACACACTCGTATCTTTGGAAGGAAACATAAGACACTGTGAACTGTGTTTGCCTCTATAGAAATGAACTGAGTGACCAAGTAATAGGAATGGGAGGGAAACCATTTGTACAGCGACTGTACCCTTTGAATTTCATTTCTTGTTTATGTATCAAGTACAATTTTTTTCATATCATTGAAAATGAAAATAAAATGTACAACATCGAGAGGATAGTTATAAAACCAAGTAATGGCCGGGAAAATTGACCAAACAATTGATTTTGTGTGTGTGCCTGTGACTTTAGGCTCACATGGGTTTCCCTGAATCATCCTGTAATATTTTGTTTGAAAGGCTCTGAGAGGCAATATTTTGAGCTAGTCACTGCTCAATTGTCCTGGGAACTCTGGAAGCAAGGCTAAGCACTGTCCCTTACAAACCCTAGCTTATCCTAGACACAATATGTGTGGAATGAAGCAAGTTTTAAACCTAACTCCCCCATTTCTCCCTTCATCAAAAAGGTAGCTGATAAACTAGTCTTTTCCCATCAATTATTCTTTGTTACCAGGGGCCCCCAGGCATCCTAAAAAATTGTATTAACGGTATGCATTATTGCAGAACTAATTTCCAAATGCTTGCAAGTTTATACTAAGAGGGCATACTAAAAGAGGTAGGGATTTCATGTAGCATATCTCCATGTTCCATGCTAATTCCACAACCTTCCACTTTTCTTCTGTTAGCTGAAGAAAGTATGGTCTTTTTCTTGTTGCCAGTTCTTTTCTCTATTCCCTTGTAACTACTGTTTGAAAGACTAAGGATAATTATGAAATAGCTATGAACAACAAAAAATTATAAATGGGTCATCCTCAGGGCTGAGTTTGGATGAGGATGAGTTTTGGTAAATGAAAGGAAGGAAGTTCAGATATTGGACCTGCTGCCAGTGAACTCCATTACATCTTTGCTTTCATTTGTGAAATGGTTTCATGAGGCAACAGATCCAAATTTTCCAGACATCAGAGGACACTTGTGCGCTATTGGTGGGAATGTAAGTTGGTACAGCAAACTGGATGGTGCTTCCTCAAAAAAGTTAAAAACAGAACTGCCATATGATCCCGCAATCCCACTTTTGGGTATTTACCCAAAAGAATTTTAATTTAGGTCTCAAAGAGATATCTGCACTCCCAGTTCACTACAGCATTATTCAACACAGCCAATAGGTGGAAACAACCTAATGCCCATCACTGGATGAACAGATAAGGAAAATGTGGCACAGCCTGCAATAGAATATTACACAATATCTAAAAAAGAAGGAAATCCCACCAATTGCAATAACATGGATGGACCTGGAAGACATTATGCTAAGTGAGATGAGACAGACACATAAGGACAAATACTGCAAGACTCCATGAATATGAGGTATCTAAAATAGTCAAACTCATAAATACAGAGAGTGGAATAATGGTTGCCAGGGGCTGGGAGGAGGGAGAAATGCTGGAGTTGCTGTTAAACAGAGTGCATGTTTAACATAGCGCATACAGTTAACAATACTGTGTGATGCACTTAAAATTTTACTAAGAGGGTAATTCTCACGTTTAGGGTTCATAAGAACAGTTTCTCCGGTAATAATAGAGCCAACAGCTGTCAAAAGAAATAAGCAAAATCACTATGGAAATCAAAAGCTGCATTTAAAATTGCTAAAATCAGGGGCAACAGCTCCCCCTCCAAATTGGTGTATTTTCAAATATGAAAGTCCTTTATGTTTAGCCATTAGGAATTTCAAAGTCAAAGCAAAGGTTGGTGTGCTGCTGCCCTATAAGCCAGAATTTCCTTGAGCAGATTTTTTGGTAGGGTTACTCCTACAGCCCGCAATTCAAGTGTTAGCAGGGGGCTGACTCCTGTCAGAAAAAAGAGAGAGCTTGAGCAGAAAATCCACACATTGTCCCCACAGCCTGTTCTAGTTGATGTCAGCTTCAGTGTGACACTGCAGTCACTGGAAAAAAAAAAAAAAAGTTTTGACCTCAAATTATTCCAAAATGCAATTATTACTGTTGGAAAAAAAAAAAAAAGTTTCGGTAGTTATTTAATATCAAACATTTCTTGTGAAGGTTTTTGGAAGCAAGGGCGTTTTACTTCTTTTTTTTTTTTTTAAAGATTTCACTTACTTATTTGACAGAGACACAGCGAGAGAGGGAACAGAAGCAGGGGGAGTGGGAGAGGGAGAAGCAGGCTCCCCACGGAGCAGGGAGCCTGATGCGGGGCTCGATCCCAGGACCCTGGGATCATGACCTGAGCCGAAGGCAGACGCCTAACGACTGAGCCACCCAGGCGCCCCAAGGGCGTTTTACTTCTTGTTGTTAATTTAAGCCACCTCAACAAAAAAATCTTCATTTTACTAAGTGCCTGTTCTAGGACAAGCACTTGTCTAAATATTCTATATATGCACTGCTTCACTAACTTTTAATAATAACCCAAGGGAAGTACTATTACTAGCATCATTTTATGGATAACAAACCCGATCAAAGAAGTTAAGTGGCCTGGCCGAAGTTACATTAGTAAACCAGGTATTGAGCACCAGACTACATAATCACCAAATTTTAATTTTTCTGGAGCAGCACATCACATTGCCAGACAAATACTTTTTCATGACTATATATTGTCAGTTTTGCTTAACCAGGTAAATTTCATTTGCCAGTGGGATCAAAGTAAGAAGAATGAAGAAACACTTTTTAAAATACAGACAATACTTTAGGAAACATATGCTAATCCTTAACTATATAGATTGCCTTGAGCTTTATTTGTTTGTATATTTACTTGTTGATTTTCTATTGTCTTCACAAATATAGAAGTCCTATGAAGAGAAAGAACTGTTTGTTCTCCAAAGTCTCTGTGTCACTAAGTGACAGGAACTAGCACATGGTAAATATGAAATAAATACTTGATGAATGAATGACTTAATGAATAACAGGATAACATATTTCCTGTTAGTTCCTTAACTTGCACTTTAATGAACACTGTACATATCACTTAATACTTTTCCCTCTCTCTCTACCGCAGATATTAGTATGCTATGAAAGTAATTTACTTCATAAGCATTTCCTAAATTATTACATTAAATGGCACATGTTTCGAAAAATTGCAGACTCTTCCCTTCATCTGTTTCTTCCTGCCCTTATTTGCTCCTTCTTTTGCAATTTTCAAAGTGAAGATCAGGAAATTGAGATATTAATGAAAGGTACAAGAGAACAGAAGACAATGGAATGCTTGCCAAAAGACTGGTCCTTAAGGAATCGTGAGAAACAAGCAGTTACAGACTAGAACAGAAGAAGCCCATAGCAGGAGGTGGAGAAATTTTTAATGACAGTCAAGTTTAGGCTGCACAGGAAACTAAACAGACGGTGAGGAGGCCAACAGAAATGCTTACTAACAATGGGTTTCCCATCCACGGTTGCATATACAGCTCCACTCAATTGGACGAGAATTGCTACCGTAGCAGAAGAAGCCGATCTCCATCTGATACTCAACAGCTATTGTAGAAGAATGGGGATTCTTGCCTTGTGATCTCTGAGGTTTTCCAGGAGGTGTATTTGTCCTATTTTTCTATTGTCAAACAGCTAGGTAGTTGGGAGGGCAAATGAACAGCTCTCCCATGCACTCCACTGAAAGGCATAAGGGAATTTCTCCCAGGCTGCCAGGCCCCAGTAACACAGGTGTTAAGAATTAATTTCTGGTGACTGTAAGACCTACATTCTGGGAGAAAAATTAAACACACACACACACACACACATATGCTGGTCAAGTATCAGTGATTAAAGAAAACTATTTCTGCAGCGTTCATGATGGCCATCTGGAGTTTCTTTGACCTTTTTCTTTAAGAGTCAACCGAGGCATAGCCATTAGGCCCTTAAAAAAAAAGACATATTTTCACCATACATTGTTGACCACACAACTGCACTATTAGGCTGTTAAAAAATCATAAGGAGTGCAAAATGTTCTCCTACCTTGCCTAGCAGGAACCGAACTATAGACAGAAATACCTGATGGGTTTCAAAGTGACATGCAGTTTTTCAATCATGTCTTCCACGGTGCGTGATGTGTACGTAGCTAGTCACCTAAGCGATGGAATTAAAGGACTAAAGTGTCATTTCAGGGACGCCTGGGTGGCTCAGTCGGTTAAGTGTCTGCCTTCGGCTCAGGTCATGATCCCAGGGTCCTGGGATTGAGTCCCACATCGGGCTCCTTGCTCAGCGGGGAGCCTTGCTTCTCCCTCTGCCTGCCTCTGTCTCTCTCTCTCTCTGATAAATAAATAAAATCTTAAAAAAATATATTTTAAAAAAATAAAGTGTCATTTCATTACTTCACCTTTTAGGATCCAATTTATCCAGCATTTTTTTTTTTTAAACCACTAGTTTGAAGCTCAAATCTTTTACAACTCTCAGAACAGATGGCACAGCCATATTAGCAATGACACTATATATACACACCAAGTGAACTGGTGCTATTATCTGGTTAAGTGACTGTCAGCATTTCCATTACAAACCCCAGCTTTCAAGGTCTATAATTCAGATACTTTAAATAACATCTGGCTGAAACTTGGTATATAGAAATGATGAGTGTTGAGTAAAAATTAGTATAATTTTGTGAATGTGTAAATACTTCTAGAAGACTCAGCTTGATCAATCGAGTCCTTTTTTTAAGGGCTGACTTCCACTTATCAGTATATTTTGGGGGTCCTAGCACATGCCATTCATTTACTCAAGTCAGTCATTCATTCATCAAATATTCCACATTTACCATGTGTCAGGCCTTGTTCTAAGTGATAGAGATATTCTGGAGAACAGAGTTTCCTCTCCCTACAGGCATTATATACTCATCATGAAAATAAAACATTAGCAAATAAGTATACCAATAAATAAATCTCAAGCCAGTATGCACAGTTAAGAATTAGAGTATGTCTCATAAAGTATTCTCAGTATTTTGTTTTTTAAAGAGTTGATTTATTTATTTGACAGAGCGCGAGAGCACGCACAAGCAGGGGGAGCAGCAGGGGCAGAGAGAGAAGCAGGCTCCCCACTGAGCAATAAGCCCAATGTGGGACTCCACCCCAGGACCCTGGGATCATGACCTGAGCCGAAGGCAGACGCTTAACTGACTGAAGCACCCAGGCACCCCATCAGTATTTTAAATAGTATATCTTGGTCCTTCTAATCTTTAATTTCACTGTTGAAAAAATTATCTCAATCACTGTTAATGGGAATAAATTCAAAGCACACCACCAGATAATTTTAGCTGCCACAGAAGTTTCCTCAACTGGTATCACAAATTTTAAATGGATAAAAACATATTTTAAAAACATAGAAAATGGGCTTTAAAAACAAATCACATCAGTTTTAAGGTAACTGATGTTTTATCGCCAAAGGGGAAAGAGGTACTCAGGTTTTGCAGGTCCCGAGGCTTATACCACTGGGGGAGTCTTCTTGTATGAAAATGTAGCTCCAGTAACAAATCAAAAACCTAAGTACAGGGTGCCTGGGTGGCTCAGATGGTTAAGCGTCTGCCTTCGGCTCAGGTCATGATCCCAGGGTCCTGGGATCGAGCCCCACATCGGGCTCCTGACTCGGCGGGGAGTCTGCTTCTGCCTCTCCCACTGCTCATGCTCTCTCTCTCTCTCTGTATCTCTGTGTCTCAAATGAATAAATAAAATCTTTAAAAAAAAAAAACCTAAGTATAAAAGTTAATATCTAGATTAAGAAAGGAATAAAGGGTTACAAATTGATAAAAGCTTCCATATATTTCAACATCCAAACATCCAAAAATTCAGGTCCCAGATAGAAGCCCATGTAAGTGACAGTGTCTAAAGCTTTCATTTCACAATCTCCAAGGTAAATTTTTCTCTGAGTAAATGAATTGCCAAAAGTCAATGCGGTAAGTTGATACCAATCTTAAAACCAAAGAATTTTTTAAAAGCTAGAGCAAATTTGAAGGAAAATATAAGACATACCAAATACTGATTGAATTTAAGAAATAAGAACCAAACATTTAGGCAACATAAGAGAAATCAGAAGGAATCACATTTGTAAACATCTGTCTGCTGCCTAAGATATTTTTTCCCTGTAAAACCATGTTTTTCAGACAACGGTCTGAAAACTTCTGTTTTCAAGCCCAGAATATTGCTTTCTCCCTACTTGATAAATTAATTTCATGGAGCAAACCCTGTCTATTTTGGGCACACCTAAGATAAGGATCCTAAGGCCATATCTCATTTTGGTGAAAGAGAGCATTATACTAAGCTAAAGGTCAAGTGCATATGAGTGATGAATGATCATGGGTGGCCCACAAACTCTACTTGTTAAAGATAAGGTTGTAGAGGTAAAAGGCCAGGGTTGGGATACAGAGTCAAATCTATTTTTCTACACTTACTAGAGTCCTGAGGTAGCTGGATTTCTCTCTCTAAATTTCAGTTGTTTTATCTACAAAATTTCAATAATGGTGTCTCTACTGTAAGTATATTTTCAAGCTTAAATGATAGTCCTATGTATAGAGAACCATGCATAGAGTACAAAGTCAACAAATACTAGCTTTGCCTCCGTCTGTACTTTCAAGGAGTGTGAATTTAGAACAGGTGTAGAAAAGCAAAATATGTTGTGTATAACCCAGTGCTCTTTCTGGTACTGTCCAATCACCATAAGGTGATCTCAGCACTGAATGATAATGTCTCCTATTACAAGAGCATCCAGGGACTTACTCTACCTTCTAAAAAAAAGAAAAAAAAAGAACAAACATGTCTACATCTATGTGCATTACAGAATTATTTGTTTATCATGCAAAATATCCTGTAGGTATAATGATCACAGTTCCTTTGTTCGAAGATATCCCATTAGCCAGCCAATTATGTTGGTGATCTGTTAGTCTCCTTTATCGCCCAAATGCTCCCTGCTCTCCAATTCATATGAACCTTTAAGAATGCCATATGTTCAAATTGCCTCACTCTGTACTTAGTCCCTTTCCTACTATTATCCCCATCTGTGTAACTGCATGCTTTGAGGAATGGATACTTGACTTTTCGTTGGTTTTTAAATCCAAGTTACTACCCGGTTTATTTACATGTGCTTTCTTAATTGCTTTCTTTGGGTATTGGTTTCATGTTTACTTGACTAAAAATCTTGGTTGAAATGGTCTGTTATGAGAATATGTGGAAAGTTTCCAAGTTGCCCATCTTATTCCTGGTTTGCTGTAGTAAGGATAAGACCATTTGTGCCTCAGTATAGTTGACAAGACACATCCTATCTTTGTTCCTTTATCACTGCAGAATAGTTCTCAGAACTCTACATTTTCTAAACTTTTATTTATGCCATTTGGCTTAGGTGAGGAAAAGATCTAAAGCCTTTTAATTAATGAACATTTAATTAATGAAAATCAATTAATTGTCATTAATAACATCATTTTCATTAATTGTCATTAATAACATCATTTAAAGTCAAGTAATGGCTATATGGCTGGTAATGAGAGGTTACCAAAATGATGTAATGGTTACTGTTACCCCTGAAGGGTTATGGTAAGCCCTGAGAATATCTGATTAACTTGATGTTTTCATTAATATCAGGATTGGTTCAGTATTTGCTTTAGGACTGATTCTGACTAGGGCGCCTGGGTGGCTCAGTCAGTTCAGCATCACACTCTTGGTTTCAGCTCAGGTCGTGATCTCCCAGTTGTGGGATAGATCCCTGTATCGGGCTCTGTGCTCAGTGCAGAGTCTGTTTCAGATTCTCTAGAGCTCCCTCTCACTTGCTGTCTCTCAAATAAATAAAATCTTTAAAGAAAAATATTGATTTTTGACAGTCTCCTCAAACTGACACATCATATTTATATACCTCTGAAGAATGGGCTAGTGTATATGGTAAAGATACAATTATCTAAACGCTCACATTGCTTTGGATCAAATTGTATTTTTGGTTAAGGACTTATTTTTTTTAAAGATTTCTTTATTTTTATTTTAAAGAGAGCGAGCGAGCTGGGGGAGGGGCAGAGGGAGAGGGAGAGAGGAAGCAGACTCCCCACTGAACAGTAAACCAGGGCTTGATCCCAAGACCCTGAGATCAATACCTGAGCCAAAACCAAGAGTCAGATGCTTAATCAACTGAGCCACCCAAGCGTACCTTGGTTAAGGACTTTCTAAAGAGGTCTAGCAGAAGAACTTTTTGTGGGGTGCCTGGGTGGCTCAGTCACTTAAGGATCCAACTCTTGATTTCTGCTCAGGTCATGATCTCAGGATATTGAGCTCGAGCCCCATGAAAAGCTCCACACTGGGCGTGGAGCCTTCTTAAGATTCTCCCTCTCCCTCTGTCACTTCCCTGGCTGTCCCTGTCTTTAAAAAAAAAAAAAGAACTTTTTGGCATTGTTCTACAAATGGAGGAAGTTTAATAGAATGCTTTCATACCTTGCCCCTATCTTATGAAAAGAGTAAATGATTTAATGAATGATATTAGATTACCCTTCTGCAGCATACAAGTGAAAAAAAAAAAAATAGAAAAGCATGTTGTAAAGCTATTTGGGTCAAGATTCTCCCTCATTAAAGGTAAAGGTTTTTCTATATGTTTCAGAATACACAATTTCTAAAAGCAGAGTATGGAGGACTTCAGAAAGAAAGTCTAGGAGTTGAACACAAACTTTAACCTTATTTATGAGTACCCTTATTAGTGGATAGGTGTGAGATTTGTAGAAATAGTATTATTTTGCCAATATTTCTCAAGTTGGAGCTCCTAAGACACAAGTCAGGGAATGCCATATAAACACAAAACTCACACTAAGTAGGATACATCTTCGGTGAATATTCATTCTTTCAGAAATGGGGAGGAGGCTGTCAAATAATTTAATATATGTCATTTTTTTAAAATTAACACATAGATGTTATTAAATACAATGTAAAGTCTTTTTGATTAAACACGAGACCTCAAAAATATTCAAGTCTGGTGGTGAGCTACTATATGTAATGATCCACTGCTGCAAGGGGAACATGGCCATTCTCTGCTGTTCCCAGTATTACCTTGGCATAAATGTTTTAAAAAGTATGGCGTTATAAAACTTGAAGTACCATTCCACTGTCTCTCTTGGCAAAGCCTATCCAGAAGGATTTTTCAAGAAAAAACATGTTCGGGCATAAGGAATTATACACAATTAAAAGGAGAAGGCAGAAACACAACGCAACATTGTATATAACGCCTTTCCATATCTTATCACTGTCATGGATGTATGCAAACAAAGGGTAGGCAGGGACACAGATATATCAATGGAAAGTGACAAGTAATGCATATATATTTTTATACCTCCTTTATTTGAACCATATATGAAAACTTACGTGGGACTAATTCATCATCACTTTACTTATAGTGATAATTAAAGAGTAAACAGTACCTGAATTGAGGAAATTCTGAAATGATATTGTGGTTAAGTGTTCATGAGGCACTTGGACATGGTTAACAGGCTGAATGCATAATGCAGGTTACTAGAACTTTTTAATAAGATATTGTTTTTCTGGTAAAGTAAAATTGAGGAAGACAGCATAATATTATTATACAACAACACTCATTCATTAGAACCTCAGTCATTGGAAAGTAATGATAATCTGAGCTATGCTGTACTGATCTGAGCTGGGCTTTTACACTACTTAGGAAGACAGTAAAAATACCATGCAAGATTTCATAATAATAGACGAATATAAGGGGAGAAACATCATTGATATTTTATTGCCAACATTCTAATTACATAATTAATTCTGCCCAATAAAATCACGGGTTGGCAGCAATTTCAAAATTTTCATCTTGTGTGCATAAGCTAGAGATATAATATTGCATTTCTAAAGGTGGTTATTTGTGTTAAACTTTTCTTCAACCCAGGGGCGCCTGGCTAGCTCAGTCAGAAGAGCATTCAACTCTTGATCTCAGGGTCAGGAGTTTGACCCCTAGGTTGGGTACAGAGCTTACTTAAATAAATAAATAAGGAAACCTTAAAACAAAAGCAAAGACAAAAATGAATTAAATGAAAAACACACACACAAAAAAACCACACCAAAAAAACCAAAAAATCCAAGAAAAAAAACCTTTTCTCCATCTCACAACTTCTTTTTCTAATTGGTCTAAGATACGTCAGTCATATTTAGTGTGACATCTAAATCCATTCATAAGAAATTTGCAATAATTATTGTCTAGCATTATTATAACCTCTGAATGAGTATGTATGTAAAGTTGTAGCTTACCTGTTGTTTGTGTACAGTTACGTATAATTTTGACTAATAAAAGTAGACAGAAAGAGGTAAAAAAAGACTATATTTCATAGTTATTAATTTTATTTAGATCTCTCTTGTTATGGACTACATATATGAAATTATTTCTTAAAAACTTTGGCATCAGTCCACTCACACTATTCTCATTCTCTGTCTCCTCCTCTTCTCTTGAAATTAAAATGAAAATAATTTTCAAGACATATATTGCTAAAAATAAGTCAATGAATAATTGAATAAAATGATCAACACTTAAGGTACTTAGGGAAAAAACCCACAAAATCCTGCTTTGCCTTTTCTGGCTTAGCAGATCAACATAGAGTTGCAAGGCTCCTATAGGGGGAGCTGCCGCACTATTAATATGCTGAAGACCTGGCCTCCAGTGAGAGGACTACAATTTTAAGCCTACTTTACATAAATAGAAAAGAAATAGTAAGGGCTTATTAACATGTAATTGTGGAACACAATTTTTTTTTCTTTCTTTATAATGTCACAGATGTCAACTGAATGTTTCTAAGGAAGTTGATACTACAATCTGTTGGTAAAACATGGTTACTTTTTGTTTTGTTTTTAGAAGATCATAGACCAGGTGTCAAAGCAATGTATTAAATGTGGGCTGCATTAATACATGAAAAGACAGATAACTTTACAAAAGAATAAAATGATAACAATTTCAAAGGAGTGAGGGACAAAGGAGGGACAATTCCCCCATTCTTCCGCACCAACAGCAAGGGGAAATATCACAATACAAATTTTATTAAATTTATGTCAAAACTTAATGGCTGATCCCGGAAATGTGGTTTTGTAACAAATGATCGAACCATCATGAAGGGGAGAGAGAAAGTAATTAAGATGAGATTTGTCAACTCTTTTTTATATTCTGAGAAGCACCAAGCTATATCTTGCTAAATTTAATTCAGTTCTGATGGAAGCCTTAGTGTCTTTATTTGTTTCCTGACTCTTAGCTAAGGGTTATGAATACTAATTATTTTCAGTTATTGTTTTCAAGAGAATCTAACAATCTAAATTAAAGTATAAATCAGTTATTAGCAAACAAATACTTTAAAATATTAGATGAGTATAATAATGCTAGTGATGAACTGAAATAAAATAATTTGAAGATTTAAGGCAAAGTTCCTAGGGTTATAAAAAAGTAGTCAATAAGGACATTTGAAATCCAGCAAAGCTGTGCTTATGCAATAAAACTATATCTTTTCTAAAATTAAGCATCTAAATGAAAAATATGGTATCTTTTAATGGTGAAATTTATGGAAATTGCTTTGTTTGCTTTCCCATTTTACGGAAAGAATTGTAAATTTGTTAAATTTCTTCTTTAAATTCAAGAAAAGTATTCAATTTTATGGTCATGTTTTTAGATAACAGAGTTGGTTATACTACAAAAGTTTAAATACTTACAATGCGTTATACCTGGATGATTTATACAGACTATGAACAGACCATTTACGATATTTCTCTAAAGCTTTATTTTTCCCTTTTACAGTCACTAAATTCAATACCTGAATCAAGCTCATAAATTACATAAATTATTGGTTAGTACAGTTACTATTGCTTTTTCCACATACTAAACTCTTAATCGTAACTTTTATAATGTATAAATTGACAGTGAATGGGCTAAAAGTTTTTTTGACCTCAATCAATTTTAAGTAATTATTCTGAAATTTACTACTTTGATGACAGAGAACAATACATTTGAAAGTTTTTAGCAATGGCACGGCATGATTCCTATTGAGGATCTGAAAGAATATAATGCGTACAACAATGAAACCTGAGTTTGTAGCAAAAATATTTTTATAGAAATAGAAAAATATATTTTTTATATCCTTTGCAGTTTTACCGCTATCAAAAAATCTCACTGATATTATTTCTCTGAAACTGGAATGTATCAAAAGAACTACTGAAAGTTGTAGGATAAATGATGATTTTCATCTACAGGGCTGGTTTATACTACCTTTCATCTTAAGAATTTCAGAGTCCTTAGCATGTGAAATGACTTCCTGAATAAATCATGCATGCACTCAACTTGATTTGAAACAAAAGAAGAAAGTGATATCTGAGGTTAATCAATTAGTTAACTTGAAAAGTAGTATTATTAATGTAACAAATGTTCAGTGACCATTATGCCTGGCACTGTAATAATCCTTGGAAACAAATAGTCCAGTGAGATACCATGTTTGTCTTCCCCTAGACAGGTCTAAATACATATCAAACATAAGGATCTGGATAGGGAGAGAAGAGACTTGCAAAACTCAGGGATCAGTATTTGTACAGATAACATAAAACTCAGAGATGCCAGTAGAGAGACAAGGAAAGAAAGAAAGGTATTCACAGAGAGCTTTCCTAAGGCAATCAATGTTGAAGTATACTTGTAAGTGCAAATATAATTTGATCCCCCCACCCCCCGCCCCACTGTTCTGATGAGACACAACATACACGGGCATAAATTCACATGTAAATATTTTGGTTAAATATAGAAGGAAAGGTCAAATACCAATCTATAACCTCTAAATTCATTAATTCAGTTACATATATTTAAATGTCAAATATTAAAAGATACTATTTTGAAATATTTCTTTATTCCACTCACAGTTAATGAAATAATTTTATTAAAATGCTTCAAAGCCAACACCACCATCAATGTCCTCCCATCACCTTGAAGCCTTTTCTGAGTCCTCTAACGCTGTTCGAGAGCACAGACTCACTTCAGTCTACGAAATTAGAGACATAGCCCAGTGTTGAATTTGCATTTGGTATTCACACTGGAAAAGTTAACTGAAGCCATGAGGGCCCATTTGCATATTATGGAGACTTGAAACAAAAAAATCGTCCTTTTGGCTTACTTATGTGATCTCCACAAAATAACTACTTCTGATACTTCTATTATTATTATTATTATTATTATTATTATTATTATTATTATTATAAGATTGATTTGTTTTGGGTGTAGGCTTGGAATGAGGCTTTGCAATTTTTTTTTAAGTAAACTCTACCCCCCAATGTGGGATTTGAACTCACAAGCCAAGATCAAGAGTCCCATGCTCTACCAACCAAGCCAGCCAGACACCCCTGATAATTCTTTTAAAAGTAATCTTGAAAAGATTTGTTTTTAGTGACATTTAGCAATATAAATATTGACATAGGAGGTAAAAATGTTCTACTTGATCAAGGACGGGTGGTGGGGGAGGAGAGGCAATTGCTAAATGAGCATTTGTCAGAGTTAGGTGGTACTTAAAAAATGTTCACAGTGTGAAAGTTTTGGGTGATGTTCATTTAATTTTTTTGGAAACTTTATTTGTTGGTATGCAGTCTGAATTTACAGGAAGAAAATATAATAGGTGGTATTTCTCTTTTTTAAAAATGACACAATGTTTTGGTTGGTTGTTTTTTTTTTTTTTTTTTAGTGGAGCAGGTTTCAGGAGTGAGGCTATACCACGTGCTGTGTTTTACTACCGGTGGTACAAAGAAGGGACTGCAACACGGTAAAACGTCAAGTGTGTAGTGACAGCACATAAAACTGGAAAGGTCCTTGGGGCCCTTGTGCACCATGCTAAGGATTTGGAAGTGTATGGAGTTGGCATTTGGTTGTAGTGGGGTCGGGAAGAGGTATAGGATATGTTCCAGAAACCACTGCACATGGTCATATTCAAGTGATTTTTAGGAGTTAAATTAAGTAGAATCAGGTGGAATAATCCATTAGAAACATACGTCTAAACCTATCAAGTTTGAATCCATTCAACATTTTATCCCAACATGATATATGTATTTTGGCAGGAGCTACTAGAATGCCTCACTTTCAAATATTCCCACAATACAATTGCCATTCTGGAATCATAGATGAAGCCATTAGTTACACAGTGGCATTCTGTGAATGAGGGGGGGGGCAGAGGTAAGTATATATACATTCTAATATAGATTGCTGGCTTTGAATTTTGGAAGGACTAACATGAACGCCAAAGGACTTCTCCCAGCTAAATTGACAATTTTGGACCTCATTTGACTTATTTCTCTCTTTGATGAGTCGGCAACACTTCTGAGCTACAACTGAGCTTTGAGTCCCTTACCTGAATGGCCTTCTGCCTACTGACATATTCATATTTTGATGGCTAGGACAGTTATCTACCCAGTTCCTACATTTATATTTTTAGGAGAAAAAACTCTTGTTACTTGTTTTTCTCCATTTTGCCATGGTTTACACATAAAGACTGAAACAAACTTTCTCACATATTATGGAAAATATTTGTGGTACAATTTGGGTAGAAAATAGTGAAAATAGCTTGTAAGAACACATATCCCAGTTCCTTTCTATTTACTTCCCTGTATGTTTCCTACATAATGGATTGAGAGGCCTTCTTTCAGCATCTATGTATCTCCTGGGGATTACTGGCTCCCCAAAGAGGTCCCGTGGCTTCTCTGAGATAAAAACAGTCAATGAATATATCTGAAGTTGAACATTTTTTTTTTCCAGCCATCAATGGGTGTGTAATTCACCATTTCAAAACACAGTGACTTCAACCAACATTTAGTTTGCTCACAGATCTGCAGTGTAGGCAGGGCATGGCAGGGACAGCTTGAATCTGTTCCATGTGGCATCAGCTGCTGTGGCTCAAAGACTGGAGCCAGGAATAGACTGAAAGCACATCCCCTCACATGTCCCAGGCTTGCGCTTGCAAACACCAACAGCAAAGAGCTGGAACGGATGAGGCTTCTTTGGTTTCTCTCTCTGTCCCTATGTGGTCTCTCCAAAAGGTCTCTCCAGCATGGCAGCTTCGAGGTAGCCAGACTTCTCAGATGTCTTGGGAAGCCTGAACTGATTGGTGATCCAAGGGAAAAAGAGTCTGGCAGATGCTTATCTCCTTTTAGGACCCAGCGTCAGAAGTCATACATCATTTTATTCTATTCACAGAAGCAGACACCAAGCCCTTTCCAGCCCATTGTCCCAGGTTCAAGGGGAGTTGAAAATCATACGTTCTCTTGATGGGGATCGTTCAAGATTCTAGTCACTTAAGCAAAATACAATCTGGCAAGTAGTTGTAGCTGACAAAATTTTTCTCCTTGGTCCAAATAAAGTCAGTGCCATCACACTGAACGCTGTAAATGAATGGTTACTGCATTATAAATGGGTGTTTTGCTTGGGAAAACTGACTAGATAAATATTGCCATGCAGTCTGGATTAATACAAAATATTATCTAGGACCTCAAAATAAAAACATTGGAAGTAGAGTCACGAAAGCAATCCAAGAGATATAAAGCGGATAACCCATTAACACAGTTTGAGAAAAATATATTTGAAAAGGCTGCCTACCCCTTTTAAAGCTCTAAATGGACATATCCTTTTCAGCAATTAGAGAAGTAGCCAGAACACTAAAAGCGCTCTTCAAATATAAAGTATAGGATCTAGAAAATGCATCACTTCCATGTCATTTATATTTCATTTTTAATTTAAACCTCAATCAGTCTTCTTTTCCTAATTTGATCCATCCATTTTCCACTCTCTACAGTACAATACTCATTTAAAATAGAAGCCCTTTTGTAATAGATGGTTTTTCTAAGAATAAAATAACTTCAATTATAAGGCCAGAAGAGGGAAGGTTGAAGTTAAACGCTTCAAATAATTCCGTATTAAGTACCAAAGAAGAGGAAATCGAGAGTGCTGACACGGCAGAGCAGAGGAAGAGATATCAAAGGAGAATCTTCTTTAACAATTACTGCCTGCCTGATGATTTCTGCATTAAGATCTACCAGATTGGCTGTGACACCACACTATCAAACAGCCAAACTGAAAAAGGAGTCATTTCAGCACATGCGTCATCTTAGAATTGTTCCTAAAAATTTAGCCACAGAGTGGTCTTGAATTATCTTCTTCCAATAACTGACTCAAGTTAAAGTGGCAGACACCTTTTCTTCACCGACCACACGCTCATGTGCACATGTACTTCTCACTGATCGCTGACTCGCTTCCTCTACTGTTCACCTAGCTCAATGCATCTGGGTTCTTTGCATCTGCTTTAATACTAAAAGAGCCCCTATTGGTATCCAATAAAACAATGGAGTATATATGGTATCTTGATCCCTTAAAATAATATTCTCTTAGAGATTTACATCTGCTGGGAAGCACAAGGGGAGAAATGCTGGGGAAAAAAAGAGAGCGAGAGTGAGAGGCATAGGTATGAGAAGAAAAATGATTACTTTCTAACTCAACCAGTAAAATCAGACCACAATCTCTAATGTATTAGAATGAACATTTTCCCATACTCCCCAACCCCGATACTCACTTCTCCTGATGTGGGGAGGGTGACTAACACTGTGGACATGTGTCCTCTAGTGGGGACAGTTAATGCACAACAGGCCTCAATCTTTCTTTCTTTCTTTCTTAAGATTTTATTTATTTGACAGAGAGAGACACGGCGAGAGAGGGAACACAAGCAGGGGGAGAGGGAGAGGGAGAAGCAGGCTTCCCGCTGAGCAGAGAACCCGATGTGGGGCTCGATCCCAGCACCCTGGGATCATGACCTGAGCCGAAGGCAGATGCTTAGCTGACTGAGCCACCCAGGCGCCCCCAGGCCTCAATCTTTCAAGCTGTCTGCACTAACCTGAGTTGGAGCTAACAGGTTCAGGTAACAGGTTAGTTAAGTGTCTGCTCAGAAGACTCATCTTAACTCTCCTTGTGTGGATTCCTACGGGGAATGGTAGACTTGGGGAAGAAGAATGTATGAGGAAGTGCACTTTGGCTTCAGAACTGCTGACAACTTAGTTCTAGTGGATATAAAATAGTAGCAAGTGATACTTAATTTTACTTTCCCTAACGCAATTGAGCACAATATTCATGCCTTCATCTTTGTTAAATACCTTTATTACAGATCTTGTAGACTAATTAAAATACTTATAAGATATTTATAGATCTTTTCATGATATATTCCAATAAAAAGAAGTTCTTAATATCAATATTAGAATTTATCTGTCTTGGGACACCTGGGTGGCTCAATCAGCTAAGCGTCTGCCTTGGGCTCAGGTCGTGATCCGGGGGTCCTGGGATCAAGTCCCGCATCAGGCTCCCTGCTCTGCGGGGAGCCTGCTTCTTCCTCTGCCTCTGCCTCTCTCTCTCTCTATCTCTCATGAATAAATAAATAAAATCTTAAAAAAAAATTTATCTGTCTCTACTTTTACAATTAACTTTTTACATATGGTTGGAAAGCTCTCTCATCCTTGAATCATAAAGATAATTCTGTATTTTCTTCTAAATATTTTGTTCTCCTTTAACATCTGAGAAATTAATCCATCTAACTAGGTATTTGTGTGTGTGTGTGTGTGTGTGTGTGTGTGTGTGTGTGTGTGTGCTTTAAAGTAGAGAATGTTTTTGTTTCTTAGATGAAAAGCATCATTTGTTCCATTAATTTAAAAGACCATCTGTTCCCCATAGATCTTCCTTGGTACCTGTGCTATCGATTCATTCACATACACACACAACACACATGCACACTAACTCAAACACACTTGCTAGCACCTTTCGCTTTTACATTGTTTCAAACAACAGTTTTTCTGTAACTACAAATACCACACTGTCTTTACTGCTAAAAGCGTATACTAATGAGTCTTATTTATTTTTTAGAACATGTTGCCAATTCTTTGGATTTTGCTCCTGCTTGTAGATTTGTCAAGCTCCTTCACAAAACATATTAAGAATATTATAATCTTCATTGGAAATATATAGAACAATTTGGAGAATGGGCACCTATATGAGACACAGATTATATCCATTTACTTATCATCTTTTCTCTTTAAACTAAAAAGCGAACCTCATAAAACTCAGCCATCTTTTGACACTTATTAGTAGGTAACTTAGATTTGGAAATGATAGTATCTTTTTATTTATATTTTTGGGCTGCTTGTTACACGACTTTTTGTTTGTTAATCATCTATTTGGTTAAATTCCTATATTCTCTTATTTAATTCTAAAAAATACATTCTCTCATTTTGGGGGTATTTTATGTAGACACTCAGATCTCTTGCCACAAATGATAGTATTCTTTCATCATTTCTAAATCACAAACCAATAATATATTTTAGTTCTGTTATTATACTACCTAGACCCTACATAAACTTTGGGGTTAAAGTAATTGTTTTGGGCATCTGTATCTTTTTTCCCCTCCAAAATAAAGAGCGAATCATCATTAAGAATTATGTTGGCTGGTGAATTTGCCCAGATATTCGTTGGGGCAGAAAACAGATTGACACTCCCTAACCCTTTCTTACTCTGTGGCACAAAGGAAAAGTACCTTTCTCAACCTTCCTTAGGGTTGTGAAGGGGTCCTATTATGGAATTCTGACCACTAGCATGTGGAAAAAAATCAAGTACATAACTTCCAATCATAAATCATGACTTCCAGTCATAAATCAGCGTGCAGTATCATCCAAAGTGCTGCTTCGTGTGTGTATAAGGCTGGAAGCAGGAGACACCAGAATGTCAGTGCCATAAAAGAGAAGGGGCAAAGAACCTACGCCACCGTGTTTCAGTCTAGGTTCATCATTCAACAGTCTCTGAGGTTGAGATGAATGTGCAGGTTTATGGGAGTACTCACAGGAAAACATCTGTGGCAGGGAAAAGGAGAAGTTGAGAACAATGGAGTCTCCATGGAAGCTTCCATTAACGCTAAGAAGCACTGTAAGTGGGCTCACTCTTCAGTTGTCCCAGCCCTTATATCCACATGTCAATCAGGCTTTCGATGCTGGCAGCCCTGGAAATGGGCATGATCTTGGGGCACAGCACTTCATTAGCTGAGGCAGTTCCAAAAGAGAATGACGACTTAGAGCTCTGTAGCAGTACCACTCACAGCCTCTGGGGGAATAGGCTCTAAAGGTGACTCTAAGAGGTGGATCACACCACCTACCTGCTTCAAAGAGAGATGTCTAAAGCACTCTGACAAGAGCGAATACCAAAAACCTAAATAATCATGTTCAATTCCAGAGATGTAGGAGTTTATCCATGTCCATAGCTGGGGTTAATTACCCTACCTGGTATAACAGTTCAAGGAAGGTTCTTTCTATTCCCTCTTGGCCCAAGACTTTTTAAAGGATGAATGGTATTGAATAGAAAGTGTGTTCAGCTGTGAATTGAGTAAGACTGTTGAATCACAGACCTGTACCTCTGAAACAAATAATACATTATATGTTAAAAAAAAAAAAAGAAGAAGATAGTAGGAAGGGAAAAATGAGTGGGGGGAAATCAGAGGGGGAGACGAACCATGAGAGACTATGGGCTCTGAGAAACAAACTGAGTGTTCTAGAGGGGAGGGGGGTGGGAGGATGGGTTAGCCTGGTGATGGGTATTAAAGAGGGCACGTTCTGCATGGAGCACTGGGTGTTACACACAAACAATGAATCATGGAACACTACATCAAAAACTAATGATGTAATGTATGGTGATTAACACAACATAATAAAATTTAAAAAAAAAACTAAGAAAAAAAAGAAAGAAAGTGTGTTCAGCTAATTTTAGGTGGTCTTTTCTTTAAATTACCATGGGGAATTGATGTTCCAATGTCAAGCGACTCTTGTACCACTTGTTTGAACTCAAATTGACTACTGGGTATTATTTGTATACATAACTAGAAGTGATATATTTATATTAAGTTTACATTAAGTTTATGTAATATTAGTTTTATAGAATGGCATCATTAGTAGTTCTTATTTGCCTATACTCTGGATACGTTACAGAAGACTCCTAGTATCTTTTGGTTAAAAATGGGGGGAAAATGCCTATAATTTGGGGTTTGGTGTTTTCTTTCTGAAGAAAAAAACAAGACTATTCAACTTCTCCAACAACTGTAAGATATTTTGGTTATTTCATTTTGGAGACATTATTCCTTCATGTCTCCTTGAGTCAAGGATTTTTTAAATTTACAAGTTACATTTTCCTCTTTTTAAAAATTTGGTATTTTTATAGCCTCTCATCACATTCTCAGTTTTTATTCCCATGGTTAATTTTTGAAAAATATTTAATACAAAGCTATTTTATATTCTTCACCAGATGATCCCAACATTTCAAGCCCCTAAGGGTCTAAATCTGTTATGTACTGCTTCGGCTGATTCTCTGTCGTTGCGGCTTCTCTATTTTTGGTGACATTTGCTTGTGAGGATATACATGGCTGATGACTGTAATGATAGGACCCCAAATACAGACTCAGAGGCCAGAACCAAATTGGGATGTCCTCTCTTCCTCTGAGGATGTTTGCCTACCATGGACTCTCAGGTTCTGCTCCTCTACTTTGTAGAGGACCCAAGGGTCAAACCTGTATTCTTAGCACCATGTACTCATAGATTTACCATTTATTTTCAGCACACTACCCCCTCCCTTTCCACTCTCCTCCCCATTAGAAACCTCTTACTTGTTTTCAAGTCAGCAATGCATCAAGTCAGACATTTGTTGCAAAATATTATAAACAACCATAAAAGGGAAGTAAATCTATAAATACATCATCTATTTGTAATGACGGTTTCCCCATTTCTATAGTAGAAACAATTAAGAGAGAAGGACAAACAGAAGTAATAAAAGTGCTGTAATACGGGGCTACTCTGACATCCTCACTGCGGCTGCAACCACGGCCACTCTATCTTCCACCTCTTTAATTATACAAGGCCAGCTACTCGTTCAAACATATGCTGAAGTCTCACAGATCTAATTAAATAATGACAATAAACGCAGAGCCTTTTCCTTCTCCTTTCCCCTCCCCTTACTTTTCACATCAATTCAGTTGTAAAGCTAGGAGGTTGCTTTACAGAAAGCTGGCTCAGTGAGGAGAGGTGTGATGGCATGAGCAGTCAGAGTCTAAGCAGACCCATGTGAGTATCTATCCGTATGACAGAAAATGGCCGGGCATAAGGGGCCACATCCTGAGCAGACTGCAAATGGCATCCATACATGTGAGCAGTCATGAGCCAGTGTCAGAGCCCATGCGGGGTTAAGAAGGGCTTCCACATGGGGGAAGGTAGACCAGTGAGACGTTTCAGAACTGGAATAAAGAGGTCCTCCATGAGCGGATGCAGGCCAGCCAAGTGCCAGGGCCCCAGCTGGGTGAGGGGGCAACCCCCACAGTGGATGGCCCTGTGCAGGGTTTGAGAACAAGAGAAGGAAGCAAAGTCTTGCAAGGAAGTCAAGTTTGCCATCTGGTGTCAGATTCCAAGTGGGGTGAAGATAGCATTCACGTGCATGGGAGTCCAGCGTGGGAAGTCAGAGACTAAGCAGAGTAAAGAAGGTGTCAATATCCTGAGAAGGAGCGTATCAGAGCCTGACTGCAGTGAAGTGGGCATCCTTGTGGGTAAGGAGGGGTGTGATCAGCCAGATAAGGAGGGAGGAATGCAACTACATATGTGGGGGGACAGTGGCAGTGGTAGCAGATTGGTTAGATACAGGGGATTTTATCAGATAATGAATATATGAAGGTTAACAGGAGCCAGGATTCTCACTGGTGAAGAAATAATTTACAAATATGAAAAGGGAGAAAAATAGAAAGGGTCCTATGATTTTTATATATACCTGTGTCTGTATGCCTTCTATATGTATGTACATATATACACATGTATACATCATGTATATAAGATATATATTTCATACATATTCGCATATAAGATAAATATTTCATGTATATTCATATATATAATATCATGTATAGGACATACACCTTGGAGCAGTGACCCACACAAAAGCACCAAACTTTTGGCATCCATATTTTGGCTTCTCAATACCGATCTCCACTAGAAGAAACCAAAGCGTTGGAACATGGATGATTCTATGCTTGGGGCAGAGAAAATACAAGATACACCTGGAATATCCTGTTATGTCAGGTAACAGGAAAGTGGTCCAAGAATGATGGGGCAAGACAAAAAGATATAAGTCATAGAGGCTTCTTTTGGCCAAATCTGAGCTCAAGATAAATAATAATAGTGGATAGTAAGACATTTAATACAATAAGAAATCTGTCTCTATGCTTAAATAACTGAATAAATAAATAAACAGGTATTTATTTCAATAATTTCGAAGTACCTTCCCCAGAAAATACTTAGTAATTAAATAGAGGAGTAATTTTGCAGGGCCTAGAAGATGACATTTTACTCAAGAGAACAAAGTAAGCATTATCAGTAATAAGTGAAATCAAAATTGTCCCCATCCCTATAGGAAATATTGAGAATAACAGAGCATCACTTACTAACTTGAAGATAACTCTAAGGAAATGTCAGAGAAACCCAAATTGAGGGCAATTCTTGGCCTGTAATCCTCAAAATGAAAAATCATGAAAGTCACAGATAGAAGAACAATTTCAGACTGACAGAAACTAAGAAGATATGATAAATTACTGTAGTATCTCATCCTGAACCATACCCTTTTGTTATAAAGAACATCACTGGAACAACTGGTCTATGAATCGGATTTGAAATCAGTTGGTGGTCATCTAAAAACATTAAAGTTCTGACTTCAAAACAAGGGCATCCCCTACATCACTGAATGTTTTAGAGGGGTTAGGATATCAGGTTAGCAACCTAAGCTCTCATAGTTCAGGATAAAAGAAATTATTTGTTCTTGTAACATTTACTCAAGTTTGAGATTACTTTAAAGTAATTACGCAAAGGGGCGCCTGGGTGGCTCAGTCGTTAAGAGTCCGCCTTTGGCTCAGGTCATGATCCCAGGGTCCTGGGGTCGAGCCCCGCATCGGGCTCCCTGCTCAGCGGGAACCCTGCTTCTCCCTCTCCTACTCCCCCTGCTTGTGTTCCCTCTCTCGCTGTGTCTCTCTCTGTCAAATAAATAAAACTTAAAAAAAGAAAAAAGCAATTACGCAAAAAAAATCATTGTATCATTTGCAGATAGGGTGTGTGCCTGAAATGTAGTACGTAATCAAGAAATATTTATGACGTGATTTGAGGAATGAATTGAAAGAGAATGAAAAATAAAGTTTTTTTGTTCCTGTGAATTGATACGCTTGGAAAATGAATAAATTGGAAGGTATGTACTGCATGTTTGAAAAGAATGAAAAAAATCATATTCAACATATAACAATTAGGTTATAGCAAACTTATCAAGAATGCACATATTGGATATACTTTAAACTATTTATACACAGAGCCTCTATTTTGGAGATTGCAAGAGCATTGAAAAGAACAACATGATCAAAATAGCAGGCATCAATCACTGTTAATCAGCTTCTACTTCCACTCATTTGTGGAAATTCATTAAAATCTAAGTGTTTCAAAATGGTTCCAGGAGCACGTGGCCTAGAGGGGAAGTCAGGTACCTACGGTGGCAATAGTGATTATTTTCCTACAATGCTGTGGTTCACTATACTCGGAAGGTTTCCTCTTTCGCTTGAGGCTAAGAGGCATTGCCAATTTTGTCATTTCCGCCAGAAGTTCCTGCTGTATCCATGCCTGCCAAAAGCAGTGTTTCAGCGGCTGGTGCTTGCTGATGCTTGCAACATGTTGGCTAATAGCTGGTATCGAGAGTGATTATGTCCGAGATGAGATTATTATTTCTTATCAATGGCAAAGTCACTAACATACCAATATCATTCTTCAGAAGACATCACTCAATTTCTTCAGAATCAAAAACTGCTCTAACAACTTCTTGTTAACACGATCTACTTATAAACAACCTGCTTCTTGTGTTAATTCAATTTTAGTTGATTTGTTTTCTGATCACTAGGACTTGTGCTAGGATGTAGTCAAGAGTTTAAAAGGTTGGAAAGGAGCATAATCTAAGTTGCAAATGAAACCCCTCCTTCTAATAAATCTCCTTGCTTTGAGCTCACTATGCAGAACGTTTTTCTTTTCCGTGTGGTCTCTCCAAAAAAGCTAACGGATAAGGCTACCTCTACCTACGCTTTTGATATGCACAGATATGAGTAAACCTGAGTCATAAAGTTGTGACTCAAGAATCACCCTAGTACATGAATGCCCTTTGAGTTCGTACACAAATGTTAACATATGCACAGTTTACTACCTGATGGCTCAGAAAAGTATACTCAACTCCATTCATCTGGATTGCATTGTGAGTTCATTACCCTCATTTACACTGTTAAAGGCATCAGTGGCTTTAGGTAAAACTTGTACCAAATTCCAAGGACATCTTGGAAATTCCATGAAATACATGGCCTCTTATTTCAAACTGTCTTCTAAAATCTCATTTTTTATTTTACACTTACTATAAACATATAAACAGAAAACATCATACCATGTGCTATTATATCAGATAATTATGAAGTGTACTTGTATAAATACAGTCCACAAGTTGTAGTCAAACCAAATTATCTATATTAAAAATTATGCACAACTGACAACTTTTAATCTTTTTAGTTAAAGCAATTTAATACCCCTTTAAAAAATTATTTCATTAGTTGGGAAAAATAAATTTAGCTCCTTTATTTTAATGAAATTAAGCATCACATGTCTATATAAAATAATTTAAAATCGGGACACTAAAATACACAAGTTTTAGTATCCTTCAATATATTGAGCTAATGTAGGTTTGACAAAGAATGGCTTTTATTACTTCAGTAAATAGCATGATCATGGAAGAAGTTTTATCTTTTAAGAAAGCAAGTTAGTAGTAATTAAACATGTACATTCGATGAATAATACAGTTCCTTTTAAGAGAGGATCTTCATTTGTAACACTTGCTTAGATGCTAATGTATAATTTAAATTCTTTGGGGATTTTCAAATAAGGCAGGATAAATAATACACCGATATACACTCTCATCCTAAAATAAAAAGACGAAACTCACACAACTTCATGAAGAGAAACCACTCCAAAGCAAAAGATTATCATTAAAAATGGGGAAAGAAAAATGTTCAATTCAAGGTTTCCAATACAACATAAGCAACAGCAATTACTTGACAAGATAACAAGGGCATGACAACACTCATTATTTTTGTGACATCATCCTTTTGAAATGATAATTCACTTTGGTAATTTTAGTTTTGTTTTTTTTTTAAACATCCTGTCTCCTGTGGTTTACATTTTTATTATGTTTTATCTTTTTTTTTTTTAAGATTTTATTTATTTATTTGACAGAGAGAGACACAGTGAGAGAGGGAACACAAGCAGGGGGAGAGGGAGAAGCAGGCTTCCCGAGGAGCAGGGAGCCCGATGTGGGGCTCGATCCCAGGACCCTGGGATCATGACCTGAGCCAAAGGCAGATGCTTAACGACTGTGCCACCCAGGCGCCCCTATTTTTAATCTTAATGTACTAGATGGATTATAAATAATAATCTGCATGCATATATATTTTATCTTTTAAAATTAATAATGTAATTTAGGGAGGGGAAATTTAAACATAATAAAAACATATTGAAATGAGGAAAATTAAGAATTTTTGTAAATGAGCTTTTAAATGTTCTTCTGTATTTCGCCACACCGAACTATGGGCTGCTTCTTGGGAGAGAGGATAGATGAACATCCAGGAAGCTCTTATCTGTTTCTTGACCATTTTCACTTCGTCCATTAAGGCATTTATATCCTCAACCATTTTTCTCCAAATTGATTTTATGCTCCATTAAATTATATATTAATAATCATGTAGTTAAGACTGTCTCATGTGTATTTTCTCTCTCCCTTTAAAGGTTAATATTTGCATCAAGTAGATTTTGAATATTCAGGCATCTGCATAAGAGTTGTTATGTTTCCTCTTATTCCCAGCTAATTGAGATAACATCTTTGTATTAAGATCTGAGATTTGCTCAGAATCTCTACATCCCTACTTCTAAATACAATAAAAATTGGAGGCTTTTGGAATATGTTTTTGGTGGTTAAAGCTCTGCCTGGGACACCAGTTAGTCTGATTATAGCCTATAAAGAAATGCAAAGAATGAGACAAATACATTGGACTAGTTAATATCACAAGCTTCTACGGCCCAAAGGTAAATAGCTGCAACAATGAGATCATTTATTTCCTGGCTTTTCAGACAATATGCTTTATAAACCCAACCACACCTCTTGCAACTGGGAATACTGTGGTGGAAGGGAAAATAAATTGGTGGAAGAGAAAAGGTCGGGTCCAGCTTAAAAAATCATTTGAAACCTTTTTCTCTGACATTTAGTTGATCTGGCAACTAGCTTCGATGTACAATGGAGACCGTCAATAAGATATCCTAATACCCTGTTTACCAAATGGTCTCCATTTTTAACATACCTGATTTCCAGAATCTAGGATTTATGATGAGGGGTAAAGGCCTAACAGGGGTGTGCAGCAGGAGGGATCCCAATTTCTAATCACAAAGTTCCTCCCTGGCCATTTTTCTACATGATTTTTACTGCAGGTAATAGATGGTGAGAGGAAGCTACTCTTGGTAGTTCAATTCTCTGTAGGATGACTTATTCTCTATGCCTTACAGTTATTCCCTGAAGAGCTGGGAATTGGAGAATATTCCAATAAGCAAAAGATTTCCTGAAAATAATCCCTTGCCCTGTTTACAGTGTCATGTGACGATACACATTTGTCCCTGTATACATAGGTTTCCTCCCCCCCAATTGCCACCTGATTTCTTTTCGTCATAGTAAAATATACAACACGTAAAATCTACCATTTCAACCATTTTTAAGTGTACAGTTCAGTGGCATTAAGTTCATTCAGAATGTCATACAATCGTCACCAATATCCATTTGCAGAAACTTCTCATTCCAAACAGAAACTCAGTAGCCATTAAACAATAATTCCCACTTACTCTAAATGCCAGCATAGGGCAACCATCATTTTCTTTCTGTCTCTATGAATGTGTCTATTCCACATAGCTCATATAAGTAGAATCATGCAATCACCTTTTTACGTTCAGCTTATTTAACTTAGCATAATGTTTTTAACTTTCATGCACATTGTAGCAAATATCAGAATTGTATTCCTTTTAAAAGATGAATACCATGTCATATACACACACACGCAGACACAAATATATGTGTATATATATGTATGTGTATATATGTACATACATATATGTAAATACATCTAAATATATATACAAATATATACACACATGCAGGCATATAAACACACTAAACACGGTCATTCATTCATTTGTTGATGGACATTTGTGGTGTTCCCACCTTCTGGCTATTTTGTATAATGATGTTATGAACATTGATGTACAAATATCTGTTTGAGTTCCTGCTTTCAATTATTTTAGGTATATACCTAGAAGTTCAATTGCTTGATCATATGGTAATTCTATATTAATCTTTATCAACAACTACCATCCTGTTTTCCCTAGTGGCTGTACCATTTTACATTCCCATCAGCAATGCACAAGGGTTCCAATTTCTCTACAACTTCAACATTTGTTAATTTTCATTTTTTAATGATAGCCACCTTAATGTATATACACTGATGTAACAATTTTAAGCTTTCTCACACTTTACAGGGTTTATAGAGTTCTTTTTTAAAAAAAGATTTTATTTATTTGAGAGAGAGAAAGAGCACAAGCAGCAGGGAGGGGCAGATGGAGAGGGAGAAACAGGCTCCCTGCTGAGCAGGATATGGGCCTCGATCCCAGGACCCCGGATCATGACATGAGCCAAAGGAAGATGTTTAACTGACTGAGCCACCCAGGTGCCTCAGGGATTATAGAGTTCTAATGCTAATGTATATGGTACTTCTATTTTCTTCCTCATATTGCCTCATGAACATCTACTATTTCTTGAATACTAAACTCTACTAATATTTGTTAATCGAACATTTCCTAATCTAGGGTCCTATTCCTTCTTATTACCTTGAGGATAGCGAGGAAACTCAAGATAATTATCAAAACGCTTATTTTAATGTGAAAATAACACTATTCCAACAGGCAGGTAACAGAGAATTTAAGATCTATGAAGAAAATCATGGAGAGACAGCTAAATAAGAAGCCTAGGAAAAATATCCAGCTATCATTATTCCTTCACATCTAATATTTTAATAACTCAATACTACTAAAAGGACAAATGTGATAGTAACTTTAAGCTTGTTATTATAATAAGAAGAATAGGTTATTCTCTTGTCATTAGATTAACAAAGCAATCTTCAGTTTACTTTTATTTGTATCCCTATTCATTGTGTTGAAAACACAGCTGAAGCCAAAAGACATGTTTTACAACTAGGCTAAAGAGGAAGTTCAAAGATTAGGAGAAATGCTGTCCACATTGCCCCATGGTGGCAGGAAATGCAAGGGCGTAACATCAGTGGAAACCTTCAGATCTGGCAGGTTCCAGATTATCTTAATGGCAATTACTTCTACTTGCTGCTTCCCAGTGGCCCTCCCTAGAGTAGTACCTAAAAGGAAAAGGGAACCAGACACAATGTGGGGCATTTATTAACACACAAAAATCAGGTAACAGACTATAACTATGGAGTGTCACCAGCAGAGTGCATTCTCCCCAACTGTCCCCCCAACTGGGTTCTTCCTAGGAGTCACAAGATTAGCAATTGTGATTAAAGCCTTCTTATGTATAAAAATAAAGGTGATGTATTTAAAAGCACACTGTAAATGTTAGAGTTATATGCAAATATAAAGTATTAGCAGCATATTTTAGAATGTAATAAGTAAGATATTCTTAGGAAAAAATAAGGTTTTTTAAGTGTTACTGAAGTGTAAGTTATTATAAATGGTAGATGTAATTATATTTTTGAACAAACTGACCAATCTGCTTCAAGATAAGTCTGCTATGTTCAAAACAAGGGGGAGTCTATATTTGAAAAAATTAGATATAGAGCATTCATTGATTTAATGAGATTTTCTATTTTTAGAAATTAATTTATTTGAATATACAGTAGCTATGATCAAATATTCTAATTATATTAATTTCTAAAGTTAAAATGATATTTTACCTAATATTTAAATCACTTCTTTTTATGTATACAGTAATATCTATTCTGCTAAAAGTAAAAAAATGTTTTTTTACTTTTACTAGATTGGTTAGACATCCTCTCCCAAATCTACTTTAATTTTCCAGGTAATTTAAACTAAAGTCAGTTTGGAAATAGTGTGTTGCCATAAAATGCTGATTGCAAGTGGGTACTAGTGATTATTTCTCAAACTCTCTTTCCCTGCGGGAGAGGAAAAGGAAGCAATTGATTTTCCGTTGGCTTCGCTACTTGGTAACAATTGGAAATAGTTTGGGAGCTAATGAAGTTACAGATGCTTTAAACTTGTCATTCTGAGCATTCACTGAGGAGATTGAACATAAGAGTGAATCTTGCATTTAGAGCGGTTAGTCTCTTGAAAAGTATATAAATAAACAATTGATTAGTTAAGAGCCACCAATTGACCTTTTTTTGTACTACTTGGACTGTAGAAACATTAATTATAAAACTTCTGGAAAGAATCCATATTGTATATTTCATCTTCTCATATCTCAAGGAACTGTGATAATTAATTTAGATAAAGTGTCCAGAAAAATAAATCCATAATATTACCAAAAGAATGGAAAATAGATCAATGAAACAGAATTGCCAGGTAAGACCAGAAACATCTATATGTGAAAGATGAGTATTTGATAAAGATGCCATCTTAAACTAGCAAGTAAGTTTGATGCCGATTTAGAGAAAAGTAAATTAAATAAGGATGGATCTGTAACTTATACTATTCATAAAAGTCAAGATGCATTAAAGACTTAATATAAAGAAAACAAATTAAGTGTAAGAAGGAAGACAATGCAAGGATCTTGAGCTAAGAATGGATTCTTTAACAGCAAAGAAAAAAATTTAAAAAGGAAATCGTATAAACTTGACTACACTAAATTTGCTTATCTGAATGGCAAAAGACAGTATAAAATTATAAATCAAGATCATAGGATTGTATTTGTAAAATATTTCACAAACACAGGATTAGTATCAATAATATGCAAAATAATACTATAAATCATAAAAAATAAAACAACCAAATAGAAAAGCAGACAAAATTCACAAGAAGCAATTCACAAAAAGAACTTCAAAGAATAGGGAGAATAAATGATCTGTAACAGATTAAAAGATGTACAAGCAGTAAGGGAAATTCAAATTAAAAAAAAAAGATAATATACACCATTGCTTTTAACCCATCAGAGTAGTATACTGTTACAAAATCTGAAAATAACATTATTGATACAGTTGCCGAGGAGTAAGATCTCTCCTAGACTACTGTTGAGAGTGTAACTGGCACTTTGGTAAAATTATGAATCATAAAAACACACATAGCTCATGACTTTGGAATTTCATGGCTCCTTGTTTGTAAGGATAATAACTCAAACCTACATGAAAAACATTTCTTTTTTTTAAAAGATTGTATTTATTTATTTGAGAGAGACAGAGATAACGAGAGAGAGCATGAGCTGGGAGGAGAGGGAGAAAACAGGCTCCCTGCTCAGCAGGGAGCCCATCATGGGGTTTGATCCCAGGACTCTGAGTGCCCCACTTTTTTTTTTTTTTTTTAAGATTTATTTATTTTAAGGGGCGCCTGAGTGGCTCAGTTGGTTAAGCGACTGCCTTCGGCTCAGGTCATGGTCCTGAAGTCCCTGGATCGAGTCCCGCATCGGGCTCCCTGCTCGTCAGGGAGTCTGCTTCTCCCTCTGACGCTAACCTCTCTCATGTGCTCTCTCTCATTCTCTCTCTCTCAAATAAATAAATAAAATCTTTAAAAAAAAAAAAAAAAAAGATTTATTTATTTTAGAGACAGAACCAGAGCTTGAGAAGGGGCAGAGGGAGAGAATCCCAAGCAGACACCGAGCTGAGCACAGAGCCTGAGGCAGGGCTCAATCTCATGACTCTGAGATCATGCCCGGAGCCAAAATCAAGAGTCAGTGGCTCGGGGCACCTGGGTGGTTCAGTCAGTTAAGCATCTGCCTTTGGCTCAGGTCAGGATCTTGGGGTCCTAGGATTGAGGCCCGCTTCAGCTCTCTGCTTAGCAGGGAATCTGCTTTTCCCTCTCCCTCTGATGCTCTCCCTGCTTGTGCTCTCTCACTCTCTCTCTTTATCAAATAAATAAGTAAAATCTTTACCAAAAAAAAGAGTTGGTGGCTCAACCGAGCCACCCAACCCAGGTGCACCTACATGGAAAGCATTTTTAATTCATCTTTGTAATAACATAAAATGGAAGCAATGTATTTGTCAATCAGTAGTGGAAGAACTAAAAAACTCAGTATATCCACACAATGGAATATTATGTAGCAGCTAAAAAGAAGGAGATGTAACTCAATAAATTTGAATATTTATCTCCTCAGGACACACCACTTACTTTAAAAAAGTATATCACATGACCCACGTATGTAAAACTCAAATAAAAAACAAAACACCAAACACTATTATCTCTATGACATATTTTATATGTTTTAATTTCATAAGAATATTTTATTTCTGTATATTCATAAGTATGTGCAAAATGATGGTATATGAAATCAATAAAATAATAGCTATTATGATTTTAGTAGTACAGATGGATAATAAGCAGGATAAATGAAAAAACATACAGCAAATTATATAATGATAAATGGTAAGGAAAAATGATAACACAGGGAAGGATAACAGGAATTGTGAGAATCAAAATTAAAAAATTAAATTACGTTGCCAGAAAAAGTATCACTGAGAAGGTAATATTGTATAAACCTTTCTGGAAAATGAAAGAGTGAGCCACAAAGGTATGTGGGAGGAGAGCATTCCAGGCAGAAAGTACAGGGCTCTGAGATGACAGCATGGCTGACATGGTCAATAAAGGACAAAGAAGCTGGCCTGGTGGGAGTAGAATGAGTGTAAGCTATATAAGGTCACAAAACTATATGACAGGGAAGGGGCACGTATCAGAAAGATCCTTGATTATCACAGAAAAACCTCTTACTTTTTCTCTGAGGCAGATATAACCCATTGCAGAATGTTGACTCCATGAGTGACATCATCTGACCTAATTTTTAACATAAGTGTCTAGACTGCTCTCTTAAGAATACACTGAAGGGGAAAAGATAAAAACTGGAGCAGTGGTCAGATTATTGCAGGAGACTGGCCAAGGGATGATGGTAATTTATCATAAGAATAGAGAGGGTGAAGCAACTATAATTTAAAGGCTGAATCTACAGGATTCGCTACCAGACAAGAGGTGGGATGGGAAATACAGTAAAAAGTCAAGTATGCCGCCCAGATTTTTGACCGGAGAAGCTGGAAGGATGGAATTGCCAGTGACTGCAATGAAAAAGAAAGTGGAAAAGGAACATCTTTGTATAGGGGGTACAGGGTCAACATTATACATGTTAAGTTTGAAATGCCAGTCTAAGTATCACATATAAATGTCAAAAGTCCAGGCTAAAAATACACATAGAGGAATCCATAGGAGAAAACATTTTGAGTTGTGTTCTGGGATGAGGATCCAGGTTTTGGTGACAAATGGGTGAGTGTAGCTAGAACAGAGGTCCAAGGACTGAGTCTGAGGGCAAGTGAACATGTAGAGGTCAGGATCATTGCCTAGGAAAACATAACCTAGAAAATGGTGAGTTGAGGAGCCAGAAAGGAAAACAGATAGAACAGGTATGTGTGATGTCGTGGAAACTAAGTGGGGGATAGAGCATTTCTGGAATGAGAGCTAACCATTCTTCCAAAAGCTACTGATAGAGCAAGTCATATAAATAAGAACCTGCCACTGGATTTAACAGTGGAAGTTTTTGGTGACCTTGATACAAGAAGTTTTCGTAAGTTAAAAAATGGGAGGCTCCAGAGAGACTGAAAAGGAGAAAAGGTAGAGACAGCAGTATTAAAAACAAAACAAAACAAAACAAACAAAAAAAACCAACCAACCAACCAACGAACCAACAGCAACAAAAAAACTTCAAGAATCTTGCTGTAGAGGGAAGGAAGAAAATATGGTTGAAGCTGAAGCTAGAAGTAAGGTCAATTTAGAGAGAATGATACCCTGTTTTTATGCAGATGGAAAGGACTCAGCAGACCAAGAGGCTTTAGGAGGTAAGATTCAGGAGGTAAATTGCTTGACACTCTGGATAAGGGATATGATTCATTTGTGGAGGATCTAGCCTTACCTGAGTAAATGGACAATTCATTGATAATCTAGAGTGCCTAGACAATGATAAAGGTAATTGGGCAGACATGGTGGTGGTAAAGAAAACTTGTGTTTTCTTCTGACTGCTTTATTTTGTTTAGTCAAAGGGAGGGTATACAACATCATCAGATGAGGGTGATCATAGAATAGGAGGTGTTGAGAATGTAAAGAAAAAGAAAGAATTAGAAACTAGTTTCCTAGGAGAGAATGGACTGGGGAAAGATAGTATGATTGTTAGAAAGCATTAGGATAACATAAAGTGAGTGACAATGAATTTAAGTGGGCCTAAACACCATGGTATATAGTTTGCTCCAGCTATATTTAACTCTGTGGATGCCATCAAAGACTAAGCAGAAGACTGGCATTAATCAGCCATGGTATATCTGAGAAGGTATGACTGAGAGAAGTGAAAGAGATTTGGGATCTGTGTAAGGAAGGAAGAATAATGATTGAACACAGAATTTAAATTGGGCTTAAAAAAAGGAAGTGAAGACAAGAGGGACGTGAAAGACAGGAAAAAAAGTGATAGAATCAATGAATTGGAGGCACAGTGATGGTTGAGGTGAGGGAGTAAGTTGGAAGATAGCAGGTGGTAATTGAACAGCGGAGGCTTGAACTGGAATTCTGAAGATGATGTACTTACTGATAGTCACACATTCGATGGTCATTAGTTTAAGGTTAAGGCATGATGGAAGACAAAAATCACTGGATAAAATAAAGGGAAGGGACTGAAATTTGAGTAATGGAACAGTCATCAAAATGGATATTGGAATCCACTGTCAGCTACATTTTAAAAAAAATGTTATTTATTTATCTGTCAGAGAGAGAGAGAGAGCATAAGCAGGGGGAGCGACAGACAGAGGGAGAGGGAGAAGCAGGCTCCCCGCCGAGCAGGGAGGCCGATGCGGGGCTCGATCCCAGGACCCTGGGATCACGACCTGAACCGAAGGCAGACGCTTAACGACTGCGCCACCCGGGCGCCCGTGGGAACCATATTTTTTTTTCTTTTTTTTTTTAAAGATTTTATTTATTTATTTGAGACAGAGAGAATGAGAGAGAGAGCACATGAGAGGGGGAAGGGTCAGAGGGAGAAGCAGGCTCCCTGCTGAGCAGGAAGCCCGATGCGGGACTCGATCCAGGGACTCCAGGATCATGAGCTGAGCCGAAGGCAGTCGCTTAACCAAACTGAGCCACCCAGGCGCCCGGGAACCACATTTTTAACAGCAGCAGCACTCCACAACATGTCAACGAAGCACGAGCTAACGTATTAGTAAAATAATAGGCATAAGCCTGAGGAGCTGTGAATAGCTGCTATCAGAAGTAATGGATACTCTGAACTAATGACATAAATTTCAAACACTGTAGTACTTTAAGAAGAGAGAAGGAGAATGGTCTGGAAGCAACAATGAAGAGCAATACTACAAGGTAAGAGTACAGGAATATAGGAAGAGTATAGTGACCAATTATGAGGGTATCAAGGGAAGCAGTGTTTTTACCAAAAAATGCCTAGTTTCAGTTTAATTAAGAAGGTAGCTTTTATTTGAGGTATAATTGACATGTAACATTCTATTAGCTTCAAGTGTATGACATAATTTGATATTTGCATGCATTGCAAAATGATCCCCACCATTATTCTAATTACTGCCATCACAGGATTGCAAAAAAAATTTTTTTAACTGTGATGAGAACTTTTTTTACTCTCTTAGCATCTTTCAAATATGCACACAGTATTATTCACTGTAGTCACCCTGCTGTACATTACATCTCTGTGACTAATTTTGGGGAAAGTTGTACCTTTTGATCCTCTTCACCCACATCACTCACCCTACACCACCTTTCCTTTCTGGCAACCACCAACCTGTTCCCTGTACATATAAGCTTATTTGTGTTTTGTTTTGTTTTTAAGATCCCACATATAAGTGACATCATACAGTATTTGTCTTCATCTTTCTGACTTATTTTACTCAACATAATGCCCTCAGGGTCCAACAATGTTGTCACAGATGGCAAGATTTCATTCTTTTTTTATGACTGAAGAGTATTCCATATTATATATATACCACATCTTCTTTATCCATTCATCCATCAACGAACACTTAAGTTGTTTCCGTATCTTGTCTATTGTAAAACAATGCTGCAATGAAAATGGGGGTGCATATATTTTTTCACATTAGGGTCTTCATTTTCTCCAGATAGATACCCAGAAGTGGAATTGCTGAATTATATGGTAGTTCTATTTTTAATTTTTGGGAGAACATCCATACTGTTTCCATAGTGGCTGCACCAATTTACATTTCCATCAACAGTGCACAAAGGGTCCCTATGATGCTCCTTGTCAACACTTGTTATTTCTTGTCTATTTGATAATAGACATTCTAAAAGATATAAGATGATAGCTCACTATTGTTCTGATTTGTATTTCCCTGGTTTTTAGTGATGTTGAACATCATCTCATTTGCCTGTTGGTCATCTGTATGTCTTCTTTGGAAAACATGTACATTGAGATCCTCTGCCCATTTATTAATGGGTTTGCTGGTATTTGTTTGTTTGTTGTTTTGGCTATTGAGTTGTATGGGATCTTTAGATACTTTGGAGGTTAACTCTGTACCAGATATGATGCGCAAACATCTTCCATTCAGTAGGTTGTCTTTTCGTTTTCTTGATAATTTCCTTTGTTATGCAGAAATATTTTAGTTTGTTGTAGAACTATTTATTTATTTTTGCTTTTGTTGACTTTGCCTTTGGAATCACATCCAAAAAATCACCATGACTGATGTCAAGGAACTTACTGCCTAATTTGAGGAGGAGGCTTATGGTTTTAGGTAGAAAGAAACTTTTTGAGCACAAGTTTAAAATACAGTGGATTTAGCTGATAATTGATCTTGAGGTACACAGGGTAAGATGAAATAACTTTGGCAGGGGGAAAGAAACATATGTTTCACTGCCAACTCCCCAAAATGCATTCTCTTCTTTGCGCTGCCATATACCCCAGGAATCTGACCACTATGGACCACATCACCTGGCTTCCTTGGGTTTGGAAAAGAGGCAATACTGTTAGGAGACTGAATAATGAGAGTAAAGAGAGAACGGGGGTATCCATTCTTTCCCCCACACTCTCCCTGTTTCAGGCCATTGTTCTGATGATGTCTGGTCCTATTCATCACGAAAACTCTGATTATCCTCCTTCACTGCTGGAGCTTTCACTAAGCTCCTTAACTACTCCTTTCTCCCACTGTCCTCATGGTTAATGATTTCTTTTTGTTGTTTGTCTCTGGGTACACCAAATTCTTCTTGATCGCCTTAACTCTACTCAGACCTCTGTAAACTGCTCCTTCATCAAATCTCTTCAGCTAAAACATCTGAGTGGTATTCTGTTTCATGATAGGACCCCGACTAATTCAGGCTATAATAGAGGGTCAGAACAGAACTGTGTACAAATTACAATTACCAGGATGACCAAGGATTCCTATGGTGACTTCCAAGAAAGAAATAAAGCATATGAAGAGATCACTGTTGATCTTCTCAAAGCAGAAAAATCTCTGATTTGTTAAGGGGAATAAAAATTTGTGGGTTCTTGCCAGGACCCTGCAGAATTCTAGGTTTCTAATTGACTCCTGTTTCTGGAGACATGCAATCCTCCAGGGAATAGTTAATACAAGTGTGTAGGTTCTTTATTGACTTGCTGGTTGACATTTAGAAAATGAAAAATTAAAACAGTATATAGTCTGAAAGCACAAAAATACAATGCATGAAAATAGAAGGCAAACATTAAGCCATTAAATGAATGGACAATATGGGGTTTAATGTGTATTATTCACATATGAATGGGGACAAGTGTTCTTGAATCTGGAGAGAAGTACAAAGCTTTATAGGAAAAAAAGTATAGTTGTGTAACATATTTTGAGGCAATAGCACTTTTGAAGTAGCTTTTCTAAACATCATGTAATGTAAAGTCCTTCTAGTTCTAAACCTGTATTTTCAAGCAATATTTGAAATAGTAAAACCTGGAATGCAAGGGCATTCAAAGATTTATTTAAAACTTGTAATACTGGTATCTGAGTTGTAGACCAGGGAACACAGAAATAGCAGTTACAACTCCATACTAGAGAAGATGAGGATAGGGTCCTGACATGGCTGACCATTCACCTGCTCATTCCTTTCTAACTTTAACCTTCCTATCTTTTTCAAGGCATGCACTCAGGGTAATTTGTTCTTTGGGACCAGTTCTGAAGCTGGGAAGGAATTCTAATGTAATAAGAATAATTTCTACTTGAAACTTATGAAAATTAATCTTTTTTTTCTTTAGTAGCTACAAAGCCCAGTGTATTTCTTGCAGTTTATATGTAAGGACTGTTATTCAGATCTAGTTTGTAGATTCTGCCTGTTTATCCAGAGTTTCCATTTTTACCTTTGCTACAAGACAATGGGCTTGGGTTCCAGATCATTGGTCCTTATTCTCCTAGCTTAATGTCTCTAGGTTCTGCTACTCCATCTTTTAGATGCTGGATTTAATGATCCTAGACAATTTCTTCATGACTCTAGTAATATTTTTTATTTGTCTTCTGATCCTTGTAGTGCATAGTACTTATGAGAAACACTGTATCTGCCCCCTCTTTTCTCTTTCTACAAATTTAATCACCTCATACCCTCTAGCCCTCCTGGTGACTGGTGAACTCTGTTGTCTTACTAGTCAAGTCTCCAAATAATATGATGCAATGAAATTTTCTACGGTTTTCAGAGATATATTGGTATTTCCCAGTTGGGCACATATAGAATTTAGTTTTACTAAATGAAGTTATTTAATCTAATAAATTTAAATTTTTTATATATTGACCATCATAAAGAACAAAGAAGAATTTCATATGGATAATTTCTGGCATGAAATCAGCAACAGGAACAGTGTTCCTGATAATGACATTGATTATTTGTATAACTGAAAAAATCTCACTGCTTCCTCCTTTTATGCTTCTAGGAATAATACTTGTGTGCTTTAAAACAGACGTATATGCCAGAGGTTCATTTCCAAAGATATTTCATACCGTGTTTTAAGTTATACCTAGTAGAGTCTCATACAATTTTGATTGGAAAGCACACTGAAGTGGGTACACTGCTAGTATATGGGGAAAATGTAATATATGTAAAAAATAGGTAGAGTTGATACAAGAAAAATCATAAGTTTTAGAGGAGAAAATCACTTTCCCTAAATTGAATGTGGAAAAAAAAATAACTCTTGAATTTTATTTCCACCATATATAACAATCTGCATTGAATTGAATCTATTTCTACCCCATGACTTTGATTTGTTCTCCCTTTCACCTTTTCTTGCCTCTTTTCTAACTTCCATGACCTATCTGAGGATTTTTGCAGAACTAATCAAAACCAATAATTCTGGAAAACAAATTCAATTCCTTTCTACACAGAAGAGGTATACATATAAATGCCCACATGCATATTTATCTATAAATTATCTTTAGCAGTGTCTCTGCTCACTCTCAGAAGGGCAACATTAATCAGTAAGCAGATCCATTGTTACTGACTAGCCCAGATCTATTCAGTGCAGACTCTAAAGATACTCCCATTCACCATGTTCACTGTACTTAAATAACTACTCATGTTCAAAACAGCACTCTGACTTCTATAGTCTTCATTACTCTTTTAGTTTAATTATTTCCCTGAGCATTCATAGGTTCTAATTACTATGGGATCCATAAGAATGACTGTAACTCCACCATATTTCAGTATCTATCCATTCTTCTTTAAAATGATATCACATGTTCCACCCCTGGTAACTAATATTCCAAAGGGACTCAAGAAAGACCAGGCAAAATTCGCAGAAGGGAAATTAAAATGAGAAAAGTTTGGAAGAAAATTTACCTCAATATACCATGATGCCAAATTTACTTGGCGGTGAATCTAATAAAACGAAACAAGGTGAAAAATGTTGCAATCATGTTGAGGCTGTCCTGAAATGTGAGGCCAACTCTGCTCAATATTCACAGCAACCAATCACCTCATGAACTCAGAGGTGACACCCTCCGCCTCTACCACCACCACCACACTCATACACACACACACACACACACACACACACTCTAACAGGCACACACCTACTCAAATTCTTATTCTTCGCCTCATGGTTCCAAGCCAGGCTCATATAAACCTATCCAATATAAACCTTACACCTTTTCCACTTTTATCCACCTCACAAATGGAATGGGCATTCTCTTATCAAAGCGGAAGACCCTCACACATCCTCAGTGCTGCTGCTATTTCCTGGGAAAATTCACCACTTTTTTCTTTAAGGAAACTCCAAATTTATGGACTAGGAGATACATTTAATGGGTTCTTACATAATCCTATCATGTTTCTTTCACTAGAAACACCTAGCATACATTTGCTTTCCAGTATTTAATGTTATATTCACTGACGCTTTTTTCCAATACCATTTTTGTGACTTCTTTTCACTTTTCCCCATTGGAACCCATTTAAATGGCAGAATTAGTCCTTTTTTTATTTTCTGGCTTTCAGGTCAAATTCTCTGAGCAAGTCAAACACATATAATCACTAGGCTAGCATTGTGAATGTAGTGAAATATTTCTTCCAGAGGGCTGATTTTAATTATGATTCTATTTAAAGGATATCAGTAACAGTAAAATTTACATCCACTATTCTTCTCTAAAATAATAGGGACTTCATGGCTTTTTTTGTTTAAATCTGTTTTATTATTTCCTTTGAAAGATGTGTTAAAAATATTCAAATGCTACCGATAACCCCTACCAAAAAAATTATATTACTTTGTTGAAAATTACACTTAATATTTAATCCATGGCAGATGAGTTACTATGATTATGACTAAATCTCACTTTTAAAATTTCATAATTTCCAGTCACTAGGCACACAAGAACAAGCCGTGACATATGCATTCTCCAAGATAGGCTTATCAAACACTGAATCAAAACCTTCCCTCCTACTCCTGAATTAAATGAATTTGATACTATCAGAGATCTTAAATAACAGATTTCCACTAACGTTAAGATGTCACAGTTTTCTGTGAATGATCATTTGCAAGTCATGTTATTGAAAGCAGTACTTACCATTTTAAAAGCAATGCCATCTTCAAATTTACCCTTTTATCAATACAGAGATTTTTCACCATGTATTAATAGCAATTTTGATAAAAGTTAATTGATATACAACTAAAAAAAATCTTCTAAGCACCCCCCCAACTCATTTAGTTAACCCCACAACCCTGTGTGTAAATAATACTGTTAGTTCCGTTATACAGACAAGGAAACTAAGACTATAACTAAATTACCCAAGATCAAGCAGGTGAAGACACAGGGCGTAAATATCAAATGTTTCCTCCTGTATAACATCTATATACAAGCTTCTATGTCCTTTACAGGCAACAGACAAGATTGAGGTCATAAGGAAACAGAGACGCCTAAATACTGAGTGACCAACTATCTTGGTTTGCCCAAGACTGTATACTTTCCTGGCATGTGCAACTTTCAGTACTAAAACCAGGCAGGTCCTGAGCACAGTGGGATAAAGTGGTCACCCTAAAATAATCTAATAAATATGAAGTTGTAAAAACAATGCTTGACTCATACTAAGTACATTTTATTGATTAATAAGCAATCTGGGAAACAAATCTCAAAACTATAAAGCAACACTTTTTAGCTCACACTTCTGTGGATCAGTAACTTAGGTTGGGCTCAGCTGGACAACTCTGCTGGTCTTATCGGGGTTCACTCATGTGACTGGAGTTACCTGGCCTTACTCACATGTCTGGTGTGAAGTGCTGGCTATTTATGCTGGCTATTGCCTAGAATGACAGGGGTGACAGAGAATGTATATCCAGTAATATGGCTTGAGCCAATTCATACGTCAACAGTCACAGGACTCCCCAAAGAAGGAACAGTGCTCTCAATACTTCCTCATAGTTCTCTCATAACCCCTTAGTCAATTTACTGTCTACTCCCAAAAGACTTTTTCTCAACTTCTTATTTCTCCTTAAATATCACTCCTTGTTCTAGCTCTCAGATGATGACCTTGTTACTAAACTCTCTGAGAAAAACAGAAACGATCAAAATAAAACTTTTTCATTCTTCTGCTATCAAACTGCTGTCATTGCCATTAATATTGGTAGAAAGAATGGACTGTCTATGCATCCAATGACAACCCCTTCTCTTGCTGTATTGAATGCACTCACCCTTCCCAACTTAAAAAAGGTTGCTCAATCCCTATGGATCGGAAAACTCAATTATCATTACAATTGTGATTCTCCCCCAAATTTATCTATAGATCTAACACAATCCTTACCAAAATCCTTGCAGGAATCTTTTTGGGTAAAAATTGACAAGCTGATACTAAAATTTATATTAAAATGCTAAGATTCATAATAACCAAAACAACATTAAAAAAGAAGAACGGGGGTGCCTGGGTGACTCAGTCAGTTAAGCATCCAACTTTTGGTTTTGGCTCAGGTCATGCTCTCAGGGTCGTGAGATCAAGCCCAACATCTGGCTCTGCACTTGGCGTGGGGTCCAGTTGAGACTGTCTCTCCCTCTCCCTTTGCCCCTTCACCCTCTCAGTCTCAATCAATCAATCAATCAATCAATCTTAAAAAAAAAAGTTAGAAGGCTTATACTTCCCTGTTTAAAACTTACTATAAAGCCACAATAATTGAGGCATTGTGGTATTGGTCTAAGGCATATAGATCCATGGCCAGATTCATGGCCAACTGATTACTGACAATAATTTGATAATAACTGACAACGAATACAATTGAGAAAAGATTGCCCTTTCAACAATATTTTTATAAAACAACTAGATAGCCACATGCACAAGATCAGTTTAGACTCTACACCATCCACAAAAATTAACTCAAAATGGATCATAGATCTAAATATAAGAGCCAAAGTATAAAGCTTCTAAAGAACGCAGGAAAAAATATTTATGAATTTGAGTTCAGTAAAGAGTTCTTAGATATGACAACAAAAGCAAAATCAATAAAATTTTGAAAAATGATAAATCCAACTTTTGTGCTTCAAACCACACCATTAAGAAAACTGAAAGTTTTGGCCAGGATGTGGAAAAGCTAAAACCCTAAAACAAGCTGTTTAGAATGTGAAATGGTGCAGCCACTTTGGAAAAGAGTTTGGTGGTCCTTAAAAAGTTTATCATAAATTTACCATGCAACCCAATAATTCTACTCCTAGTTTCTACCAAAGAGAAATGAAAACACATTGAAGACTTGCATACAAATGTTCATAGCAGCGTTATTCATAATGGCCCCAAAGTGTAAACAATCCACATATCCATCAACTGTTGAATGATAAACAAAATGTGGTATTTCATGCAATGCTCCTGTGATATCAGTCAAAAGGAACAGACCATTGATGCATGCTACTGCGTGGAAGAACCTTAAAACATGCTAAGTGAAAGCAGCAAGATTCAAAAGGCTATACATGTCATGATAAGGAATGTCCAGAAAAGGCAAATGTATACACACAGAAAGCAGATTAGACTGGAGATTAGAATGGATACTGATTGCAAATGGACATAAGGGCTTTCCAGAGTGATGATAAGGTCTAAACCCAGATTATGGCAATGGTAGCATAAATAAATTTACTAAAATCATTGAACTGTACACTTACAATGGGTGAATTTTATATTATATAAATTATACCTCAATGAAATTGTTAAAAAGGATTTGTCAACCATAGAGAACTCCGGAGTAGCTAAGGGGACAAATGAGGAGATGAAAAGACAAGGAAGAGGGAAGGATCCTGGGATGATGGCAGGATTCTAAGGCCATAGGATAAAATATGGCCAGTGGAAAAATCCCATGGGCAAATATGGCCAAGAAACTTTAATAATGTTTAAATCATGTTCCATTTCCAAATTTGCTAATGTGTTATGAAAATACAGATAGTACAGCATCAATTCTTCTATTCCTTACATCAATGCATCTTTTATTTTTTAACTAGCCAAATCTTTTCCTTTCCCTCATGGGCAATGAATGTTTCATTCATTCCCTGTAACTGAGCATAGGAAATAATGCCACTATGATGTTCTTTGGGGGAAAAAAAGATGCAAGATGCACAAATTTATTCACATCTCTTCTACTCAGAGGTAAGAATTTTGTAGTCTGGCTCTGTAAAATTCAGATGATTGTTCCAACTTCACAACTAGACTTAGGAAGAACCTCCATCTTGTGGCTCCCTACTTTTTTTTTTTCTAAGATTTTATTTATTTATTTGAGAGTGAGAGAGAGAGAGAGAGAGAGGGAGAGAGGAACAGAGATAGCATGAGAGAGCAGGGAGGAGAGGGCAGGGGAGGAGAGGAAGAAGCAGGCTCCCCACTGAGCAAGGAGCCCGACGTGGGACTCGATTCCAGGACCCTGGGATCATGACCTGAGCCCAAGGCAGACAACTGAGCCACCCAGCTGCCTGGCTTCCTACTTCCTATGGGGAATTAGTTCTTGACCTTTCTGTCATGTTCCTGAAATACACAAGAACTAATACAAATGTGACCAACATTCTGACTAGACGGGTCATGAGATACTATGGCAAGAGAACCCATGGATTTGCTCTTGGATCCATCACTGTTAGTCCCGTTTCTATCTTTATTTGCTCAGATTCATGTTATTACTGAATATACTTACAGACTGCCCTGGAAGTACACTGTGCTTTGCCTAACATAATATTAGTAGAACAATTCAGAGTGATTCTCCCAAAAGAGATGAATTTCTTATCTTCTAATATAGTACCAACACAATGGTGTACTACCACATACTGAAGGTTCATATAGACCTATGTTTAAATCTCAGCTCTATTACTGGTGTGCTGTTTATCTTTGGAGTAGTACCTTCATCTTGTTTAAGCTCATTCTACTCATATGCAAAAATGGGGATAATTATATTTAATTCATAATGAGTTACCATGAGGCTCAAATTAAAAGATATATCACAGTGTGTTGTATATAGTGGACAAATGGATTTACAGAGATCAATTTATTATCTGTTATTGCTCCATATTTTCCTTATTGACATAGTCAACATGTGATTTAAAATTTAGCTCACCTCCTTAGGGATATTCTCTTTGGCAGCCCTTTATTCCAGTGAAAAATGAGAAATTATGCATCTATCCATCCACCCATCTATCCCTACCTATTAACTGACTCTCTAAATATAATTTTAAAAGTGATGTTTAATATACTTAAAATATGAATATTTCCAATAAATGTTGCAATGTAGATAGAGATTCCTCATATGAGATGTTACTATCAAGTAATAAGATAGATTTCAAATAATAACACAGACTTCTGCAAACAGTTGGGGAATTGATCTTATTTTAGAGACATGGTTTGTATAACATGGAGAGAGAATTCAGCAACTTGAAGTCTTACTGGGGAACTATAAAGTAATTCTAACGTATTTTTTATAGTCAAAATATATAAAATTCTACATTCATAGATGCCTCAAGGGATTTGGGTGATAAAATTATATCAAGCTATATTTCATAAACCAAGGCATTATATGTTTGGAATTTTTTTAACACTTATCTATTCCATACCAAGGAATCTTTGGGGAGTGAGTCTGTTTAAAAATTATACATGTTATAGAAATAAGCTGGCAATTTTTTTTTTTTTTGCCTTAAGACTCATTCATAAGCTCTATTTTGCAAGTCGTCTATAATTCACATATTTTCTCCTCAGTTCTCTCTATCCCCAAGTCCTCTGTTCTTGGATTTCCAGAAAATTTTGGTGGCTACCCAATAGTCTATTCTCTCATATTAGGCTGGGCATTCCAGAAGCAGACCCTGAGGCAAGTACTCATTTAAAAATGATTTGCTAGAAAAGTGTTAGGGGAGTAGGGAAGAAGGGCTGAAATGGGGAGGGGTCTAAGCAAGGGTATAATATCAAGCAAAGCCCCAAAGAAGATAGTTTGTCTAAATTCCACAGAGTAGCTTTACAGACAATGTTGATCACACATAAGAGTTGTTTCCATCATGGCACGAGGGAGCTGGAGCATTTCTACACCTTACGTCAGTCACTTATTGGTTAAACATCTCCTGGTTGGGAAGGAAGAAGGGGATAGGAATTCCAAGGCACTTCTGCCTTTTCATGAGCAGCTTTGGCAGCTTGAGGACAGTCCTCAAAGCAAAGAGATACACGTGCTGGTTACTGGGAGTGGAAGCACCTAAGTATTTGGTAAAGAAAATGTAAATGATAAAACCGTCCTAGGGCATATGTGTAAAGCACTGGCAATATGTGCTACACATCAATTCACTCCTTAAAAAAATCTGATTTTTTTGGAGAGTGCCACTGTACACAGCCACAACTAATCCACTGCTGGATCATAAATGGTCCACATGTTTATGGCAATTCTGTTTCTTTGGCCTTTAACTGATCTAAGTATGAGCATGTCCCACTTTTCAGGTAAATGGAAAATCTACGTTAGTTCTCTGGGAATGCTGTTTCTCCCAGAAAAAGTATGATCTTTCCTCCTTTGTTTTCTGCTTTAGATGTTGCCACTTGAGACTATAACACTTGGAACTATTGTAGTCATCACATTTTGGTACGTGAAGGACTATGGGTACCAGAAGACACTGCAGAACTACAGACTCAACCCAGAGACTGCCAGTCTCTGGACTTCTGGAAAAATAAACAATAGATGCCACTTTGACTTAAGTCAGAGGTGTTCAATCTAGAGTGTATATACCTCTAGCTCAGGCAAAGATTTCCCTACAATAGAAAGCATGGATTGTACAAAGAGTGATTTTCAGGTCGTCAACGTCCACAGTCTTACCTAAAATGAATCTGCCTACAAAGGGCACACACATGATGGAGGTGCTGATTCTTCTTTTCCTCCCACCCCATCCTCCTTCATAACATCCTTCAGCACTTGTAAGAGACAGAAAACCTCCACTCTATCCCTAAACACTGTCCAAGATGGTAAAACCCTCCAGGATACAAAACAAAGGACCATTTGCTATAATATAATTATATTGGTTTTGGGGAAAACAATGATTCTAATTACTGGATAACAAGTCATTTTGTGAGGCAAGTGGTTTCTACTTCCTTGGCTTCCAAGGAATTGAGGGGAAATCTAATCAAGTTGTCAGCTAATAGAGGATTAAAATACTAACTTTTGGTTATTTTTGCATGTAACTTAGGAGTTCAGAGAGGTGAATCACTAAAACAAAACTTATTTCTCTACTCCTTCTGAACAAGGTTTATCAATGTTTTGTATTAACAAATTTAAAAATGAGGATAAGGTCTATATTCAACCTGGGCTCATCCTGGCAATAAGTAATATCCATTCAGGAATATATCAGTTACGAAAAAGAAAAGAAAATCCCCATTAATCTCATTAGGAGATAAAATTTTCAATGGATTATTTTTCATGTTTAATAATTATTTCTCAAAATTCTGTCATGTTTACATTCTTTTGATCACTTGTATATTAATTAATATCATGATAATTCCTTCCCCAAATTAGAGTTTTATATTATAGCAAATTAAAAACATAATACTTCAAAATATAAACATACTAGTCACTGGAATATGATAGAGTAATAAATAAATGAATTGTAAGCAGAAAGTAGATCACATTACAATGAATTCTGAGGGAGAAACAGAATGGAAATGCTTATTTAAATAAAAAAAGGAATGAGGTAACATTTCCAACTATTAAGAACTATTCATTCATATTTAAGCAGATGATAATGGATATCAGGATAATAAACTATTTATATTTCATAGGAAATAACTAAAATATAATACAGCAATTTCACTTTCAAATATCACTATTTATAATTCACTATAAATTGTTTGCTCTGAAATTACTGTAATGTTGCAACTTGAACATAACTTAAAAAGAAATGTGAGAGGGAGTGCATCATTTACAAAATACTTTTCTGGTGTATGAGAGCAAAGTATTTTTAAACCAGTTGGTTTAAGATAAAGACAAATACTGCATGTTCTCACTTACTTGTGGAATCTTAAAAGCCAAAGTCATACACATTACAATAGTGGTTGCCAGGGTGCTGCTAGGTGAAGGAAATGGGATGTTCCTTCAAGGGTATAAACTCCCAGCTATAAGATAAATAAGATCTGGTCATCTAATGTGTATCATGGTGACTGTAATTAATTAACAATACTGTATTACATACAGTTGACCCTTGAACAACATGGGTTTGAACTGACAGGTCCATGTGGATTTTTTTTACCAGCATGATATGAAGAATGTATTTCCTCTTCCTTATGATTTTCTAAATAACATTTTCTTTTTTTAAGTCTGGGTCCTTTTTATAACTCGGAGGTAGGAATAGGATACTGGAACTTGAGAAACCCTCAGTGAAGACTAAATAAACTAAGTGCAGCACACACCTGCGCTGGAGATCAATCACTGGATCAGCCATGACCGAGAATGATTTTATTGCCATCTTTTCTCATGGCCAAAAACAAGCTACAATCCTGGTCTTATGCAGACAGCATCCCAGTGGGAAAGACAAACAATATACAAACAAATGAACACATGATAGTCAAGTCCTGATTAGGGCAGGCCCTGAAGATAAAGTAAAGCATGGTAAGGAAACAGGGAGATTATACCGAAAATCAGGAGGTCAAGAAAAGTCTCCTTCTGAAAGATACTTATGAAGAGTGAACTAAGTAAAATCAAAGAATGAATCATGGACTTGGTGGAATGAGATCATCCAGAAAGAAAGAGCAAATAAAAAAAAAAATTTTCATTTACTTTCTAACTTTTTAAAATGGAATCTTAAAAGATTTCTATTCTATTATTTTATCAAATTTTAAGATCTGACTTTTAATGCATTATCAATTTTGGTTTACCCATATACTCCATGCTATTTCTGCCACACTATCTCTTTAAGTATTCATAATCAGGAACACAGTCATACCTCCTTATCTCTTTCTTTCCTTTAAGTGGGTCATTTTAGTCTTCTCTATCACTCACTTTTATGAATTGTTTTTCATTTCTTTATTAGTTTTGAAGTTGGTCATTCTATATCTATTCTTCCATGAGTTACTTATACCTTTTGTAAACACTATAATATAGATTTATATGAATTATATAAATATATGAATAATTTGTGTATATTTGTATGTGTATAGACAGATATATTTTACATATATATAAAAATATATATACATATGTATATGCACTACAGATACATTCCTCTTCATTCTCCCATCCAATCCCTCCGACCCCTTACTGAAATCAGCTTTTATTTTTAGTCACAGATTGTAAAAGAAACAAACAAAATGACTATATTATGAAACGTCAAAGATCTCAAAACAAGAACAACTTTGTCTTTGCAGGTATACTATAGTCTTGAGTGAAGTTAGTCATATATAACTTTAATGTTATCACTTTGCATTGTTCTTACTGTTTCTCTGTCCAATCTCCATCCAACGTGCCATTCCCCCCATCTTGGAAGTGTGAAACTTCTTGATAGCATTAACCACTGAACTTGGGCTTTCCCACTGCTTACAACCTCAATAACTGAGTGATTTCCATAAGAAAATACAAATACAAATTGATATTCAGCAACAATAAAGGAAGGTAAATTGGAACAGAGAGCTCAGGTAATATCCAGTTATGTTGGGGCGCCTGGGTGGCTCAGTCATTAAGCATCTGCCTTCGGCTCAGGTCATGATCCCAGGGTCCTGGGATCGAGCCCCACATCGGGCTCCCTGCTCCGCGGGAAGCCTGCTTCTCCCTCTCCCACTCCCCCTGCTTGTGTTCCCTCTCTCTCTGTCAAATAAATAAATAAAATATTAAAAAAAATATCCAGTTATGTTTGCAAATGTTTCCCTCCGTCTCTCCTATGTCTTAAGCTTAAGCTTTCTTTCTGTTAAGTTTTGGATTTTGACTTATCTTCCAGATCTTTCATGAAGGTACAAGCGCAGCTGTCAGGAGGCACAAGGAATGAGCAGTTTTGTGCATAGGATGCAAGATACAAGGCCCTTTCTACTTAACGTCTCATGCCTTGACCTTTAAACCTGGTCCTCAGTGAAGGGCATTTTGGGTGAAAGGGACATGAAAGGAAGCAAAATGCTATGATAATGCTGTTATTTTAAAGTACAATATAATACCAAGATTCCTCATTATGGGTCGAAAAATGGAAATAAATTTTAGGGCTAGTTTAACATATATACTTAAGTCCTAATGTTTGTTTATATAAGAAACCCTCACTTTTAGTTCCCCAAGAAAATACAGAAATACCCATTTTTTCTAGTTGATACCAAAAAGTTATTTTATCATATTTTCTTTTTTTTTTGAGAGGGGATAGGGTCAGAGGGAGAAGCAGGCTCCCCGCTGAGCCGGGAGCCCGATGTGGGACTCGATCCCAGGACTCTGGGATCATGACCTGAGCCGAAGGCAGTTGCTTAACCAACTGAGCCACCCAGGCGCCCTATTTTATCATATTTTCTAACAGGTTTTTTTTTTGTATCGGGGGGGGGGGTGTTGTGTGTGTGATATGCTATTTCATATATGTTCTTAATTTTAAAAAACAGTCAAAATGGAAAAATGAAATCACTTCAAAACATCAAAGTTAAATTCCTGTAACCATAGTTCACTACTTCAAATTAATTTCAACATCTATTGCAAGGGCCAAAATTCAAAGCACTGATATCAGATGCTGGTGAGGATGTGGAGCAACAGGAATGCAAAATGGCCACTCTGGAAGCTAAACATAGTCTGAAGATAGGATCCTGTCCTCACTGTCCTCGGCAGTCATGCAAAAGAGTTGAAAACTCATGGCCATAGAAAATTCTGTACATTAGTGTTTATAGCAACATTATTCATAAATGTCAAACAGTAGAAGAAAAGTATACTTCAGTAAATGAATGGAAAAGTAAACTGTGGTACATTCTTACAATGAAATTTTATTTAGTGATAAAAAGCAATGAGTTATCAAAAAAAAAAAAAAAAAAGAAAGAAAGAAAGAAATGGGGTGCCTGGCTGGTTAAGTCGGTAAAGCATTTGACTCTTGATCCTGGGGTTGTGAGTATAGAGCTTACTTTAAAAAAAAAAAAAAAAAAAAAAGCAAGCAATGAGCTGTTAAGCCATGAAAAGACATGGAGGAACCTCAAATGCATATTGCTAAGGAAAGAAGCCAGTCTAAAAAAGGTTGTGTACTGTATAATTCCAACTATGACATTCTAGAAATGGCAAAAATATAAAGATGGTAATATAAGAAGGATGAAGAGAGACTCATCTCAAAACATCTTTGTGAACATAATTTTTCCACATTTGCCCCATTCTTTATAATAATTGCATATCAACTATGTACTGTGATTGCACCAATATGAACCCAGAACTTTCCTTATTGGTGCACATTTATCTTGCCTCAAATTATAAATGAATGCAAATTATAATGTAATGGATATTCTTGTGTGTTTATATAAATATCCCCTTAGGACAGATTATTAGATACATGATTGCAGGGCCAGCCCATCAGTATTACAAAATCTTGGTAGATCTTGCCAATTGACTGCCCAAAATGTTTCAGCAATGTTCACTTCAATCAATGTGATGTAAGAGACCTAGAGTCTCTGTTTCTTTACCTCATTAGAAATGATCACACATTTTTTTTAAGATTTCATTTTTTTTTTTTTTTTAAGTAATCTCCACACCCAATGTGGGGCTGGAACTTACAACTCAGAGATGAAGAGTCGTATGCTCTACTGTCTGAGAAATTCAGGTGCCCCAGTCACACTTTTAAATCTATGGTGATCTGAGTGTCAAAATAATCTCATTTCTGCTTTAAATTGTATTTTACTGACTTTTAGTAAGGGTGAGCCCTAGTGAAACATTCATTGGCTATTTGCATTTGTCATTTCACAATTTGCTTTGTACTGGCTTTTTTCCATGTGTGTATTGCCTTTTCCTTATTGATTTAAGGAAGTTTTGAACCATTTATGGATAGTGACCATATGTCTATTATATATGTGACAGGCATTTTCTCCCAATTATCTTGCCCTTTAATTTCATTAATCTTATCTTTTTGTGTGCAAACATCGTTATTTATATTATTTTCATGAAAGGAAATCTGTTTAACTTCATGAAATCTTTCTTCTTTTCTTCCTTCTATTTCTGGGTTCTATTTTCTGGAGGCCAGCTATTTATACAATGTTATAAAAATGTCTCTTCCATAACTTCTATAATACGTATTAATTTGTTTAAATTGAGTTCAACAATTTTTCTTCCAACATCATTTAATCTATATTTACTATAGCATTTCCCTATTTGTTTGAAATGTATCTTTATCATACACTGAAATCTATACTTGAGTCTTCTTTCTGGATTCTATCTTCTGCTATATCAAATTTTGCTTCTTCTTCGAATTCTACCTTGTTTCAATCATTATAGTTTTATTTTATATTTTGGTTTAAAATAAGGCTAGTTCCCTATCTTGTTCTTTTAAAAGTATTTCTTGACATTTCTCATGTTTTTTTTTCCTATTGCCATATGAACTTTAGATTCAGTTTGTTGGATTCTTTCTATAATAGAATCATCTCGGTATTTCATATTGAGATTACATATCCAATATGAATTTAGAAAGAATGGATATATTTATAAAATTGGTAACTTTAGTCAGAGAAATTTAAATGTCAAAAATATGAACGAGATGGAAAAATACAGGGCGCCTGGCTGGCTCAGTCGGTAGAGCTGTCTTGATCTCCGGATTGTGAATTCGAGCCCCATGTTGGGCATAGAGATTACTTAAAAAAAAAAAAAAAAAAAAAAAAAAAAGATGGAAAAATCCAGAACTAATGATTTATCTTTCACATCATCCCCAGTTATGTACATTCCTAATTTCTACCTCTTGTCAGAGCCATTGTACCATGAAGCAATACAGGTAGTTTAAACAGCTTAACAATAACCCACAACCCTCGGACCAACTAATACAGGTAGTTTAAAGTAAGCTTATATTAAGACTGAACTTATTTCAGTGTAACTAAGAAGAAACAGAAACAAAAACAAGAAACCCATAGGAACATACCTGAAAACCTAAGAATGTAAGCAGTTGACTCTAGCCAGGGTAACTTCCTGCCAGACTAAAATAAAAATTCACAGGATCTTTTTAACTGTCTACCCTAAGTGTCTATAGCACTCTTGGCTCTTGAATACAGCCACAACATGTAGGTGATTTTAAGTCCTCCTATTTTGATTCTCTTCAACTCCCATTTTCCAAAGCTCTCTGATTTTATTTCTCTGATGAATACAAAGTAGATATTTTCTTGTCTATTTTAAGTTAACTTTTTATCCTGAGATCATTGTAGAGCCACATACAGTTGTGAGAAACAATACAGCAAGAGCCTGTTCCTCCTTCAGGCAGTTTCCCCCAGTGGTAACGACTTCCAAAATTATAGCTCATTACGACAACCAGGAAATTGACAGTGATACAATATACTGACCTTGTTGAGATTTCCCTAGTTTTACCTGTACTGGTGTGTGTGTGTGTGTGTGTGTGTGTGTGTGTGTGTGTGTGTGTGTGTGTGTGTGTGTGTGTGTATGTGTCTCCTTGGTCTTTTTTTTACTTCAGATTTAATTAACTACTGTACATCAAGCCTATGAGTATTTTATCTTAATTACAGAATTACAGTTTGTTTAACAGTTTTGCTGTAGATGTGATGTACTGCATGGCCCAGGATGATTTGTCACAGAGTTTAAATATATTTAATATATATTAATAATATTAATGTGTTATGGAAATTAAACCATAAGATCATGAATTTGTGACATGTGAAGTCAAATGGATCAAGAAAGAGATTTCTATTTTTGAGAAAGAGGTTGGTTTCTCATCTGATTTTAATTTATTGGTATGCAGTCTAGGTGATCGGCTTTCCAAATGAGTTTTTGCTTTCACATTATTCCAGTGAGACATTTATAATTAATGCTACAGAAAAATTACACTGGGTTAATATTTAGTCAGTCTTTGTCAATATGAAACAAAAGCATAAATCTAACACTAGATGAAAAAACCAGAATACAAGACTGCTTTAGAATAAATAGGGTAAATGTTGATTAATTTACTTGCAACTACATTTTTCTTTGATGAAATTCTATTTCGGTGGCATGACTATCTTTGTTTAAATTCATTGTTTCATCCTGTCATAACTGTTATTCATTTATACACAGCCATTTGTGCTTAAAAATAAAGTCATTGCCTAAAAGGACAAGCTCTAATGTTTATTCCTTATTTTAAATCATTCTGTGGATCTCTTCCTCATTATGCTTGGCTCATCATAATGGGAAAGAATGTTCAGTCTCAAAAATATTCAAATGGAATTTGAAGAGGATCCTCCTCAAGTCCAATTGATAAGGATAAAAACTTCCTAACTAGGGAAAACATGTTCTTTTTTTTTTTCTTCCTTGTTTACCTTTTATTATCATTTGCGGTATTATCATCTAGAATGGTTGTTAATTTCTTTTACTTGGGATTTTTCCCCTGGAGTTCTGGGCTCTATGAAATGCCTGGATTCTCTTAAATCATGGCACATTTCTGGGCACAATTTATTCAGATTTTTAACATCTATTTGACAAAATAGGGCAAAGATCAAAGAAAATATAGGTAGATCAGTTAGCATGGTTGTGAAGTTGAAAGTCAAAGAGGAGCCCATGCTACCTGGGACTCAGATCATCTTCTCTGGATTGACTTTTGCCAACTCTGAAGAGGTGATTCTATTTTGCTATTGTTAAATATGAAAGAGAACCAGTAGGGGAATAATTATCAACATCCTCATTGTTGTTACTATTTTGTTCACCACAAAGTCTGATATAAAGCAAAGTTAAAGGAAAGAGGAAGGAATGAATACATTATGATTAACATTTTCTTGAACATAGCTCCTCTATCCAGAAATAGGTCTGTTAAGCCAAACATTCTATGTCACTGTAGACTTAGTGTTACTTGCTTTTAAATTGGTATGAGAACACTTAAAGTTTATTTATTTTCCACATCTATAAAGAAGAAGATACTGCATGGAGCACTGGGTGTTATACGCAAACAATGAGTCATGGAACACTACATAAAAAACTAATGATGTAATGTATGATGATTAACGTAACATAATAAAAAAAATAAAAAAAGAAGATAATAATATAAAGTTCATATAAGCTGAAAATTTGAAGGTAATTTTACTAGACTGAGAAACAAGATAGATAAAAAATTTCCAGATAAAGGGAACAATATTAGCAAATGTACATAAGCATAAATATGCATATGAAGCATGATGAAGTATATCCAGAGCAAAGAGTACAGTGCTATGAATTACCATGAAAAATAATTTCATGTAAGATAATGAAGGGCTTTGGGTACTCTGAAAACTGATTTAAGATATTAACATCTTCAAGGACATTTTGAAGATTTCATTTCCTACTTAGCATTCTTTTTTGTGTGTGTCTCTGACATTTTCTTCTTCCTAGCTATTGTAATGCAACCTTGTGCTCAGTTTCCCATTAACATTACCTTCTATCAAGGCCCCTAATGCTGCTCCTTATTTGATGGGAATTTTCGATCTTTTTTTTTTTTTTTTTTGAAATCTCATGTAAAGAAATTGAAATCACAAAGGGAAATGTTGTTAGGTGTGAAACCTAAGTTGAGCAAATGCCTGGCTAGGTGTTACCCTAAGTGAGCCGGAGTTGGAAATCAGAACAGTTCTGCCTTGATTTTCCTGTTAGATGAAGTCAAGAGTTTGGAATCTAGAAGCATTTCCATGCCCCAACTCTGCTAACTAGAAGCATTTCCATGTCCATACTTCTGGAGGGGGGATCTCCCTCTTGTTATAATGAAATATCTTCCTCTGTAACTATTGCTGACTAATATGACCAAGTTCCTCGGATGAACTGATGCTGGTGCAGAGTAACAGGACTAAAGGAGACACCCCAAAATAAATAAGTTGAGGGCTATAAGAGTGAAAAATAATTTAATTCTAATCACACCTTTTAACAGGAGAGACAGCACAAAAAATGGAAAGGCCTTCTTTGACAGGCCTATAGAAATGATTGGCCTTTCTCAAGAAGTCAGTCATCTGCCAAACCAAGTAAATGCTAAGTCTGTAAAGTAAAAATCCAGTACTCTCTTGTCTCCTCCATATACATGGAAGAGCAAAAATAATAATGGAGAATAACAGAGAGGAGAAGCCAAAAGTGGTATAGTCCAGTTCACATACAATATTAAGGTTTGAGGTTAAAAGCAATGAACAAAAGGTAAGACTCTCCAAATAAAGACAGACACTTCCATCACCAGAGCAAAGAGCTCCCTTTATCCCTACTACATCCTACATTCTCACAAGGGTGCCTCAGATAAAGCTTCATTCTTTTTTGCATAAGGAGAACACTGTACTCTGCTTCAGATTAAGGGGTAAAGAGCAGGACAGATTCTACATGCCCCTAAGCCCACATAATCGAGTAAGTATCAGTATTCCATTCAACAATAAATGTTTATTCAGCATCTTCCTCTGAGCCAGGCTACTTTTTCTGGCAATGGTGAGAAAGTCCTTGCATTCATGGAACTTATATTCAAAGGAAGATGAGACCAGTAATTAAAAGATGAATATACTCTATTTAAATGTAATTCATCATGTCCTGTAGTGACCAGTACTTTGAAGTAATTTCAGGAAGATGCAGTAGCCATAAATAGATATTGCACCTAAATTAAAGTGAACCCTTATTCAGGAAACCACTTACAGGATTTAGGTCAGGAAGAAACATACTTGATGTGAGCTGCCAATTTCTGTATCAGACACAATGCAGCTGCTTAGATTAAGAATAGCAAATATTTCTGTGTCGCATAGCTTTCTCCTCACCCACCCTACAGGGGCATCTGGAACACTTTCTGGACAAGCAGGCTCTTACTAGAGTTGGAAAGGAACCTAATTCTCTCAAGGTATTTTTGTTTTATATGAAATATACTCATTATTTGGGAAGAGCTCACATTAATAATCTAAGTATTTCTATTGAGGGGAATGATTATAAATTTTAGGGTTTCTAGATTGCTAGACCAGACTCAGAGTCGGCAGGCATACATCTTCAGCAAAGGGGAGAAAACGGAATCAGTGCCAAAATGTTCTTGAAAAATATCTTTGGTGTGAGAGCTTCAAAATTCAGTAAAGGCTTTTTCCCCATAGTCAACCCCCACACTCCATTTCTGGATTGATATAATTAATCTATTTGAGTATGATACTCTTAGTTAGGATCTCCCAATGATGAGTTATTACACACTTAACCTGTACCCTGACCCTTTTCCTTTTTACCTTGGGCGAGGTTCTTATATGGCTTTTCCACATTTCCCACCCCATCTGTTAGATTGCCTATTTTAGCTTAGCTAAGCTTAGCAGAGCTTAGGCTATGCAACGAACGGATGAGAGACTGAGAGGCCTCGCTGCAGGACAAGAAGGTAGGCCAAGAACATAAGGTGCATCTTTATTAGACACCATCACACTCTGTTGCACATTTCTCTCTTTCTTAAATTTTGTATCGAGTTCCATATAAAAATAGTTATTGAATGTCTATGAGTGCCACACATAGCATAATGACCTGTGAAGGTCATTTATTGCCTTGTGAAAGTCATACTCAGATGGCAAAATAATTTCATGTAGTTAAGCCCACAGGGTAAACATTCACTGTAAATATTTATACAAAATCGCAGGAAATTTTAGCTTAATACTCAAATACTCAAATGAGGAGCATTTACTCTACACAGAGATGGTGAAGTAGCGAACTCCAGTAGCCACAGAAAAATCAAAGATTAATTATGTATTACGAGTATACAGCAGCAATTTTAAAACAAGCCTTCCACCTGATAGATGGTGTGGTTTGTTTCTGAGATATAGATGATATGGCCAATTAAAAAATAATATACTTTGTATCAGTGATAACAAATTGTCAAGACTTTACTGAGAATTACTTTATCAGCAACTATGTAGAGTGATAAATCATCATTACCCATCACCCAATACTACTCAAGAACACTGGTAAGCTTCCTCAGAGCTCAGGGAAAATTTCCCCTTTATAATTAACCCTCATTAAAAGGTTGCAGGTTATTTTCCCACCATAATGAGCAGCAATGACATAAATGTGGCTGAGACCAGCTGTGTTTCAGGTGTTTTATGTTTGGTGTGCTGGGAGCAGTTCATTACTCAGGAAGTGATGTCTTTTTTTTTACTCATTCTGTTGCATGAAATGGAGAAGTACACTTAGATTTATCATTTCTAAGTTGTTAGAAGAAAATCAAGGGAACAGACATTTTTTTTGCCACTGGGATAATAAAATATATGTTTTAACATTTTAAGAAATAAAGCTTTTAAGATTTAAAATACTCCATTAGGTCACACAGGAAATGAACAAGGTTTAACAGGACTCCTACTGGTCAAATTGGGACAATTTGAACATTAAAAGAATAGTAATGTTAATGGTTTATATTATATTGCATATTAATAAAAAAACAGAGTCCACAGCAATACTCAAAACCAAAAAGGGGAGAGGGAAAAGATTTTCATTGCAGAAAACCACTAACACATCTATATGTAACAATATAATACAATTAGAAAACCACCAATGACCTTTGCAAAATACAATTACTGATTTAGGGAAGAATCATCAAAGATGCTAACACCATTAGATGATGAAATGTTCATTCTTCAAACTAACGTAACAACAATAGGACAAACTGACATAATGTGTTTTCTGATACACTATCATAAAAAGTAAACATTACACTCAGAATTCTTTTTTTTTTTTTTTTAAAGATTTTATTTATTTATTTGACAGAGAGAGACACAGCGAGAGAGGGAACACAAGCAGGGGGAGTGGGAGAGGGAGAAGCAGGCTTCCCGCGGAGCAGGGAACCCGATGCGGGGCTCGGTCCCAGGACCCTGGGATCATGACCTGAGCCGAAGGCAGACGCCTAATGACTGAGCCACCCAGGTGCCCCTACACTCAGAATTCTTTTAAAAACAATATTTAACATGAATTAATGAGGAAACACTTAGATGAATCAAAATGTGGGTCATTCTACACACAACTGGCCTGGTCTCTTCAAAATATCACTGTCATGAAAGACAAAGAGTAGTGGAAAATTTCTAGATTAAAAGAATTTCAAGAGACATGACAATCAAATGCAACAAACGATCCTTGATTGGATCCTAAGCCCAAACCAAAACTCTGTAAAAAAGCATACAGAAGAAATTTTGGGAAATTTTAATATGAACTGTATGTTGATGAAAATTATTTTATCATGGCTCAACTCATTGGGAGTGATGCTAGTGTGGGGGTTATGTACGAAAATGTCCTTATACTTAGGAGATATAGGACGAAGTATTTGTAATGTACTGTTACCGTATCTACAATTTCAAATAGTTCAGTTGAGATGATAGATATATCAAATATGGGAAAATGTTTTTAAATAGATACCTTTGATGGAAGATTTTATTATTTTGTTGTGGCTCTCTCAGATTTTCTTGGTTGCATGGTTAAAAATGTAGTCTTAGATACATCAGCCATTTTCCATACCATAAGTAAATTATAAAGTGGAAAAAAAAGTTTCATTTTATCTTTAAATGCTAATGAAAAAGTTGACCGTGCATAACATTTCATTCTAATAAAAAATATCATTTTGAGAAAGAAAAGGAGATATACTCTACAAGATTTTCACAAATGAAAAGAAGATTATTTGGAGAAAAGCAAAGAAATTTGCACTGATTGTCCTCATTTTTTAATGCTCCATGAAGAGAGGGATTTTTGTATGTTTTATGCACTACTTTATTCAATTGTCTAGACTAGTGCTGCCACAAATTAGGTGTTAAATAATAGATATTTGAAAGAATATGGGGTTTACTGTCTTCATACACATTATCTCATTTAAATTTATACAACAAATTGGGGGGTGGGGGATCCCCTATTTTGCACAGGATGAACTGGAGAGTCAACTACTAATGGCATGAGTCAAGCTCTATTCAGCTGCACAGCCCACACATACACATCAGGTGTAGAGCCCCTCTGAACATCATGTAGTCCTTTCCTTTCTGTTTATAAGAAAGGAAGCAGAAAAGTAGGAATCTGCTGTTATTAAGGTACTATAGATAGTTAGCTGCAGAACAAAGACAATGCCCTATATTCTTTATCCTCATCTAAGTAGGAAATACAATCCCGGTGGTCTTTGCTAATAAGGGCAATGAGTATCATAGAGAACTGCTCTGGCTTTAGATTTAGATGCTGCTGCCTCAAATCTTAATTCTGCTCCTACTGCCACATAGTTGTAAGTATTAAGTAATTACACTTTTCATGTTATTACTTCAGGATCCAAGCTAAAGAAGGATCCTTCTGAAGTGTCTTCATGATCACCAAGGCAGAGGTTGAGGGGAGCTGACGTGTCTTGCACTGATACACACCACCTTGGCACGCTCTCAAGGGAACGAGTCATATGGATGTTAACCTTCAAAGAGATGGGGAAGGACAATTTTGACATGGGTCTCAAAAATGAGGGAACCCAATACCAGCAATCATTTGCAATATGTGACACAAGGGTCATCTAAAATGGATTTGAAGATTTAAATGGAAAATCTAATGGGGAAAATCCAGAGGAATATTACTTTGTAGTAAGAATATTTTGTACTTAGTATCATTCTGAAGTGCCTTTTATTCAGATATTTTTAAGAATTGGAGTAGACAAGTATTGATTGGTTATTCCTCTACCTGAAGGGGTTTACTCCAATACTAAGAGATTTGATTTTGAAATAGATGATAATTTAGGAAAGAAGAAATGGTATGACAGTCATGAGTGAGTCTTTCAATCTTCACAACAAACCTATAAAGTCAGGATGCTCATCGTAAGAGAAGAGCAGGACTAATGCAGTGACTCGCTCCCGTGTGCTTCTACTCTGCCACACCTCCAGTCTACCATCCACACTGCGGAGTTGGGGAGAGCCTCTAAAAATGTTGGACCAATCATGTCACTCCTCTGCTCAGTACACTACACAGGCTTCCTAACTCAGAATAAAAAACAAGGTCACAGCATAGTCTACAAGTCACAGCACAGTCTGCTTTCCTAATCCTTCACCACCCTCTACTTTCACCTCCTCATTATTGCTTTCTCTCCCTCGCTCACCCTGCTTCAGCCACCTTTGGTTTCCTTGTTGTGGCTCAAATAAAATCAGCGCTCTCCTTTCTTGGTGCCTTTGTATGTGCTATTATTTGCCCATGAAATGATCTTTCCCTATGCCAGTGGTTCTCAAACTTCAGCTGCATTACAAGCACATGGCATGGTTGTCAAAATACATATTGCTGCGCTCCACTCCTCGAGTTTCTGATTCATTAGGTCTGGGGTGGAATGCAATGATTTGCAATCCTAACGACTTGCTACTGGTTCAGGGATTTTGAGAACTTTGGCTCTATGCAGCCACATTCTCACTTTCCTGGTATCAAGTATATGCCCTAATTCCTCATGAGAGATTACCTGGCATCCTATATTTTAAAGAGACCACACACTTCAGCAGCCTTTGTTATCTTGTTCCCACTTGTTTTTCTTCATAAAACGTATCTGATGTCATATATTTTAATTTTCTTGTACTTTCCCTTTTTCCCACTCATACCCATCAGACTTCAAGCTTCATGAAAGAAAGGAATTGATCTCTTTTGTACATTATGCGCCCCAAAGCCGAAGTCACTGTCTGGCATATAGTAAGCACTCAATAAATACCGGCTGAGTTAATGACTTAGCAGAAATTTTGGGAGACCGTCCCCAGTGAATACTAGAAATAATTTTTGACCCCCAAAATAGAGAGAAGGTAAATCTAATGATGATGAGGGGGGAAATGAACAATTACTAGCGCCCATGAAATTTTTAAAAAGCCTTTAAATAGAATCAATTTCTGAGTGAACAGAGAAGATAAACTGTGATCTTCATTATTTACAGATATTGACTAGGCTTATACAGGGAGCCCATTTAATTGTGGGAGTGAAGAAAGTAATCATAATTGTTGAAGAGACTGATTAAAGAAGCTTTACGTTTCTAAATAAACTAAAAGTGTCCATATCATTGACTGAGTTGGGAGGGGTGTGGATTGCAGCAGTGAAAGGGGGAAAAGGATTTCCACCTTCCTCATCAGCCTCTGAGTGGTATAAATTTATATCTTGATCACAGAACTTGTTAATATAATTCCATGTCTGTCATACTTGCAAAATATGCACCTGAGCTATGATCACATTGATACATATTACAAAACTTCCCAACTGTAACCCACTTCAGACAAGAACGATCACACAACTCTTAGTATGTTCCATCTATTCCAACTACATAAGAAATTCACATTGTGTATTTTAATAAAACTTTTAATTAGAATAATTTTACATTTACAGAAAAGCGGCAAGGATAGCATAGACTATTCTCATGTACCCCACACCTAGTTTCCCCTATTAAGTAACTTTTCACATTAGTAATGGTACATTTAGTACCACTACTACTGATACACTGCATACTTTATTCAGATTTCCTTAGCTTATGGCTAATGTCCTTTTTTATATTGTAGGATCCCATTCAAGTTACCATGTTACCTTTAATCATCAGGTCTCCTCAAGCTCCTCTAGCCTGTGACAGTTGCTCAGATTTTTCTTGCTTTTGCTGATCTTGACAGTTTTCGGAAGAAGTGATTAGGTGTTTTGTAAAATATCCCTCAATTTGGTTTTGTCTGATGTGTTTCTCATGATTAGACTGGAATTACAGGTTTTGGGAGGAAGACTATGAAGATAAAGTACTGTTCTCATCATATCGTATCAAGGGTTCATGCTATCATCATGCATTAACTTTTTTTTTAAAAGATTTATTTATTAATCTGAGAGAGAGAGAGAGAGCACACAAGCAGGGGGGAGGAGCAGAAGGAGAGGGAGTAGGAGATTCCCCACTGAGCAGGGAGCCCCCGACAATGCAGGGCTTGATCCCTGCACCCCAAGATCATGATCTGAGCCGAAGGCAGACGCTTAACCAACTGAACCACCCAAGCGCCCCTTGCCTTAATATTATTAACATTAACCTTGATTACCTGGCTGACCTAGTGGTCGTCAGATGTCTCCACTATAAAGCTAATCTTTTTTCCCCCTATGTATACTGTACTCATTGGAAGGAAGCGACTATGCACAGCCCATACTTAAAGGGTTGGAAGTTAAGTGTTACCTGCTTGAGAGGGGAAAAATCTATAAAACTTATTTGGAATTTTTCTGCATGGGTTATTTGCACATTCTCTCCCAGTAATTTATTCATTCAATCATGTATTGAAGTATGGTCTCATGGATTATTTTTTATACTTCGAGTTGTAATCCAATACTACATTGTTTATTTTGTTCAAATTGTTTGTGCTTTGGCCATTGGGAGCCCCTTCACTTAGCTCCTGTATCACTTTGACATAACATCACTGCTGTGAATTGTTTTAGCACTTCCCTATTTTATGGCCTCACAAGATGCTCCAGGTTCACCTTTTATTTTCCTTGCCCTAGTCCTAGAATCAGGTTCCTTTTTGGGGGGAATGACTTTAGAAATCAAGCACACTCTTTCTCCGGGGGAGTCATTATTTCTAGGCCCTCTCAGCTCACAGAACAAGAAAATACGTGGGTTCTAAAACATGCATACATACATTCCTTATTTCTTTATGGATTCCTTTGTATATATAGTAAATTAAACTGGAGTTAATACTAACGTTTTTAACTCTAATCCAGGACGAAATGGATTATTCTAGCCTTTCCATTTAGTGTATCTGTAATCTCTCTCTCCAACAGTGAAAACTCAGGGTACTCCCATCCACCATCCATTTACTTAATTGTTCAATTCTGCTGTACACGTATAGTAGTGTCAGAAATGCTAATCCTTACCTCAGGGGAAAGAACTTTATCAACCAAAGTGTTTATGCACAGTTCCTCCCGCCTTTAGTCTTACAGACTCCATGCATTTCCAAAGCTACTTAAGTCAACAACTTCTACCCACCTACTTCTTCAATGAGGTAATCTATTTGTAATTCAGATTATTTTCCTACAGTAGGCATTTCTTTCTGGGTTTCTCCTGACCTCTTAAATATTTTTTTTTAATTTCCATATGTGAAGTTTCACTTCACATACGCTATAAAATTCTATGGGACTTGTCAAATGCACACTTCCATGTCTCCATCACTACAGCGTCATACAGAACACCCTAATACATCCCCTGTACTTCATCTACTTAGCCGTCCCTGTTCCCCTCCCATAACCCTGGTGGCAAGTACTGTACTGTGTGCCATCCCCACAGCTTTGGCCTTTCCAGATGTAATATAACTGGAGTCATACAGTATGTAGCTTTTCTGACTGCGTTTTTTATTCTTACTTAATAAGAGCCTTTTAAAGATTCATCTGTGTCTTTGCATTGCTACCTCATATCTTTTTATCACTAAATATCATTTCATTATATGGATGTACCACATTTCATTTTTGAAATTTCATTTTTGAAGGAGATCTTGGTTGCTTCAAATTTTTGTGATTGTGAATACATCTGCTACATACATTCATGTGCAGGTGTTTACCTGGACATAAGTTTGCATATCAGTTAGGTAAGTACCTAGGAACCTGATTGCTGGATCATATGGTAAGACTGTTCTTAGCTTTATAAGAAATCGCCAAAATGCCTTCCAAAATGGCGCATCCACATTACATTTTATTAAAAAGAAAGAAAATGCTCTGGATGTTTAGCATTTGTAGGTGGATACCACAATCATGGAAATGGATTCATTAATAATAGTGAGTTGAATAGAGCCTATTTCAGGCCCACCCCATGGGACATTCGTCACAGAGCAGTGCCAACACACTCAATCCTAATGTGTCCACTCAAGAATGAGCTTTTGATGTCAAGGCAATTTGGCCTGCTGCCAGATGGTGCGAAATGGCTTTGTGCATTTAGTACTGTAAAAAGTTCTAGAGCCCAGTGCTCATTATTTGCCAGCTTCTATGGAAGCTGTGTGTTTTATGTGTTTATTATTTATTTTTTAAGTTTTTATTTAAATTCCAGTTGGTTAACATACAGTGTAGGAAGCTGTGTGTTTTACTGAAGAGCCTTGAAACTCCCCCATTCTGCACTGCAGTGGTAATAACAGAAGGTATCAGTCTTCTTCACACAGAATTAGCTCCACCAGCACTCCATTCACTCAGGGGAGAAATGAAAATTTTCATTCTCAGATGTGAGTGAAATCTCAGGGAGGTTAAACCCATATCTGAATCCTGAAACCTCAGAAAATTCAGAAAGACAAGCTAGATCCATGCCTCCACTTGTTCCCTTTCCTGTCCTTTGCCCACCATTTGGACTCTTAATGGATTGAAGTCACACTACTGAACCTTCAGCATGCATCAGAATCATCTGCAAGACCAACTACAACATGAATTGCTGAGATGCAACCCTTGAGTTTCTGATTCATTAGGGCCAGAGAATTTTTCTTTTCTATAATGTTCCCAGGTGATGTCAATGCACTGATCCAGGGTGAACACACTGCCCAGTACTGGACTAAGTTACTGCATTCCTAAGTTTTCAAAGTCTTCTGCTACTATAACAACAGTTATCCTTTACATAGCATGAATGACACAATTTGAAATTTGTAAATGAAGTGTTATTTTACCTAAACAACTCAGTAGCCATTCTCTGCTATGCAAGTAAAGAAGAAAGCATCTGAGTTCACTGGACTGCAATTAAACAAAGGGGAAAAAATTACCTATGCATTCATTTTTCATATGACCAACACTATCAAGTAATCCCATTATGTACCACAGATGGTGCTTATTAGAGTGGCTTAGCTCCTTGTGATAGCTAAAGCATTGTCTATTCTCCCTGATGGTTTCCCAATTCGAGAGAACAAAGCCACAGCCCAGGTTCTAGGTTAAATTTAAGAAAGGAAATCGATTATGTTTTTCCACCCGTCTTTTTGTAAGATCCCCCCTCTGGAAACTAACAGGCATCTCCATCCCGCATGTTTCAATGAGCTCTTAGACATCCTGGTTTCTTCCTTGCATCTCTCTCAACCTATATACTCAAGAATTTTTTTTCATATTGTCTTATGTAAATTTAGCAATGCTTACTTTTCTTTCTGTAAATGCTTGATTTGTGTCCTTTATTCATCCCCTAAGATTTCCATTTTACCCCTGCTACCCAAAAGCAAAATACCTCTTTCCTTGCAGTTTTATGTTCTTTCTTTTCTTTTTCAAGGCCGAACACGTAGTGTACAAACCTGATGTCGTAATATTTGTTCTTTGACTAGATTTTTTTGAATCAACATTGCTTGGAAATCTTTATACATCAGAAAGTTAGATAAAATTTCATTTTCTTTACAGTAAAGTTACACTTGTTCGAAGTAATTTTATCAGTTCAGAATCATGCAAAATAGAAAAGTTCTTCTGACCTCTGTTACCCATTTTCCCAAAGGTGATTCTTGTTCTTTTTTGTGTTTGCTTTATTACATTTTCTGTATGTAAAATGAATGCCTACACGTTTTAATTAAAAATTAAAAATTTTAAATTAAAATTGAACTATACTGGACATGCTTTTTAATCATTTCCACTTTTTATTTAAGATATGTTACATGGAATTGTACTTCATTTTTCTTACTCTATACCTAATATTCTATTGAATGCATGTGACATAGTCATTTTCTATTAATGGACATTAGTTTGTTTTCTATGATAGCATAATGCATGAATATATTTCTTTTAGAACTTGTGTGAACTTTTCTATAGAATCAATTCCTCCCAAAAGGAAAACTGAATTATATGCTTATTACATTTTAACATATATTACCAAATTGCCCGGCAAAAAGATCATACCAATCTACCAGCAACCAAACTGTGTATTAGAGGGTCTGTTACGGGCCCTGGCATGCACGTGTGCATGTGTGTGTATACATAGTAACATTAAAATTAAGATTTTTTTTTAAAACTCAGATCTAAATATGTTACTCGAAGAAATGTCTAGAATCCTGCAGTCTATCTGCCTTCCTAATTTGTCATTTTAATTTATATTTTCACTAACACTTGACCATAATTTATCCTTTATACATTTGACTTCTATGGAATATTCTTTTTTAAGTTGAAATATAGTTGACATACAATGTTATATTAGTGTCAGGTGTACAACATAGCAATTTGACAATTCTATATACATTACAAAATCTCACCAACAGTAAATGTAGTCACCATCTGTTACCATAAAATTGGGTGTTTGTACCTCTAATCCTCTTCACCTACTTGACCCATCCATGGTATTGCATATGGCTAGATGCAAGAAAGACTGACAAAACAAGTATCCAGCATGGTCAGCTTCCATTTTGGAATGTGGGACCTATCATTAGGAAAAAATTGTGGTAGGGACTGAGATTACATGTATGATTACAATGTCTGTCATGGTGGTGAAACAGAAGTACCACAGTTTATTCAGTGATAACGTCTATCAACTTTCTATGACATTTTCCATTTTCCTATCTTTCCTGAATATTCTCTCAGCTCTCACCATAAACTTCACAGGCCCTCAATTACTTTCCATCACCTTCTGTGTTCACTGTATCTTTTTATTGGCCTGCCATTACGATACTTCCAACTTCTGCTCCCAGAATTTTGCTCATTCTTGAAGTTACATAGCTTGCTAAACATGGACGTGATTGAACTAAAGAAACTTCAAGAATGTGTCTCATTTTATATATTTAAAAGAACAGTTACTACAAGTGATAATTAAAATGTTTCATTTGGGGGTGAGGCATTAAGCCAATTATATTTTTTTAAATCTTTTTTAAAGATTTTTATTTATTTATTTGACAGAGAGAGACATAGCGAGAGAGGGAACACAAGCAGGGGGAGTGGGGGAAGGAGAAGCAGGCTTCCCGCAGAGCAGGGAGCCTGATGTGGGGCACGATCCCAGGACCCTGGGATCATGACCTGAACCGAAGGCAGACGTTTAAAGACTGAGCCACCCAGGTGCCCCAAGACAATTATATTCTTTTTTTTTTTTTTAAAGACTTTATTTATTTATTCATGAGAGACAGAGAGAGAGAGAGAGAGAGAGAGAGAGAGAGAAGCAGGCTCCCAAGCAGCAGGGAGCCCGATGTGGGACTCGATCCCAGGACCCCGGGATCATGACCTGAGCCGAAGGCAGATGCTTAACCATCTGAGCCACCCAGGTGCCCCAAGACAATTATATTCTTATTAATATTTCTGAACTGTTCTAGAACATCCTGTGTTAAAACAAAGGTTATGTTTCTAATTAACCAATATAAAAACCAAATACATAGAGTGTGTCCCATTAGAATTATAAATATACACCCAACATCAAAAATAAAAGATGAGATATTAAGTTACTGATAATTTACCTAATATACTATTCAGTCTTGTTAAAAGTTAAAATATTAAGTCTAAAGAGTAAAAATGATTGGGAAATGAAGAATATTTTTAAAAATACTCAAATTTTGGTTGAGTAGAGGGAAAAGATCCTAATATTATATTTATATTTTATTTTATTAATACAACTTCAGAAATAGTTATCTGTTACCTTTACCCTTTCTCTATTAGCGAGTAGAATATTGGGAATAATCTTGAATGTTAAGGTTTTCTAATAGGCAAGTAAAAAAAAATTTAATATATACTTTATCATTAAAACTCAATTAGCATTAGCGGGATTTTAGGAGTGCATGTTCTCTGTGTTTCTGAAATTTCACTTGCTTTCTCTTTCAGTTGAAATTATATGTACAAAATAAGCTGGTGTTTACACAAAGAGTCTATCAGTTTGCATACAGGTAAGTGTCTATGTTAACCACAAGGTCTAGATTATGATCTTGACCTAGAAGTATGGATGTAACTAGATGGCACTGAATACTTTTAATTACATGCTGCTTTGTAACCCACTGCTTTTTTTTTCTGATCCAATCTCTTTCTTAAGTTAGGGCTTTGAAATAATTGAATTATGATTAAATAATGATTCTTCCTGCTCTCATGCTGAAGCCTTATTTAACTCTGCAATACACTTTCTATTTTTCATAAAATATGAGTGCTGTCAATCTTACTTAAAATTAGCCTATATTATATTCTAAAAGTTGAGCCTTAGCTCCAATGCACTAACACAAATATATTATAAGTAGTATTCTAATCCGATGAATAGATTACCTTTCTACAGTTTTGTTTACCTTCAAATACACTTATGAAAATTTAAATTTTTGAATAAACATATTCTTAGTGTTCTTTGTTAATTCCTCTATATTCTAGTTCATTACCAAACTATCACAACTGACTGTGTGGTAGTAATTACAGAGTTTAAAACTATACTTTTAATCACTGTGTTCAATAAGCATTTATTGAGAAATTATGTTCAGAGTGCTACAGACCTTTGCCTTTAAGGGCTAATATATTTGGATAGCAACATACTTACAAGTACAGAGAAAATCAAGTACAACATAGAAAGCAGATGCCAAAATGCCAAATGAGTCCATCAGGCCACATGTTCTAAAGAAACTCAGACACTAAGGAGATAACTGAGCTTCATAGAGAAAGAAAGAGCTTCATATTTTGACTTTAATTACAGCTAACTTTGCCAGTTCTTTCTATGTAATAGGCATCGTGAAGTGCTCTATACCACTTCTTAGTATTTTGAGAGAAAGGTAGAAAACAGAAAAGCAGATTACACATGACTCTTACAGCCAAATGTGAAGATCAAGTAGCAAACCAGAAAACTAGTCTATCGAGAGTAGTGTTTTCAAGTAACAGTTCAGTGAATGTAAAGATCACAGAAAACCGTATTCCAGAAAGCTCAGTGCGCAAGAAAAACACTGATCTAGTTCTCAGAGGGCTTGGGGTTCAATCTGTACATGCATTGTTCAGGTATACCACATAGGCAAACTATTTCACCTATGTTTCTCATTGCCCTCGTATAAGGCATGGCTAGTGGACTTGATGGCACTTGATGTCTTCAGTTCTAAAAGACCATGGTTCGACAGCAAATCATTGAAGGTTTAACTGGGAGAATGATGTGAAAAAGAAATGGCAAATATCTAGTCTGGATGTTAGAGAATAGTAAGTCTGGAGGCCAAGAGAACAATGAGCAGAACAATGTAATGTGCCATGCTTGAGGAACTGTTGTGTTCAGTGCATTATACATAATGATGGTGTGCCTTGTTAAATATCCTATAACTGTCCATTTTCTCCAATGGCTATTTTTTGTTTTGATGCTATTCAGGATTTGAGAAACAAAGTTAATATTTTGGTTTGTCTCTTCAGTTTCAGAACTTTGTATTTTTAAGTTGACCTTAATTTTAATTGTGAAGTATCTCTGTTCTCCTTTTTAATACCCTAGCTTACTTTCCATTCAACTGATATTTCTATTTGAATTTTAGATCATTGTTATTTTATTATTTTGCCTACTAAACTTCTTTGAAGCCACCCTGTACTTTTAAATACAATCCCACTTTTTCTACTTCTTAATTTCCCTAATGAATTCTATTTCTTTGAAGGAATTTCTTTGCTTTGTTAACTTTATTCATTCTAGATAATAAATACCATCTGTTTTATTTCACTTTTATTTAAAATGCTTTGTATTTAGAATCACCATTCAATCTTTCCCTGTTTGTGATGCTGTTCAGACAAAAAAAAAAAAAAAAAGTATTCCAGTTATTCCCTAGAAGAATGTTGATCATTTTGTGAATGCTTAACCCAGAAAACAGAAATTTAAGCTGACCCAAGTTTCCTATGTGGTGTTGATACTATTCTGTTGATAAGTAAAATATCCACTATTTCTACAAATGGGATAAGCAAAAAAATGTGTTTTGTTTTTTTTTTTTTCCTGGAAAGGTCTAAATAGGAAGTATTTGGGGCTTTGTGGGCCATAATTACAAACTCGGCCACTGGAGCATGAAAGCAGCTACAGACAAAGAATGGGTGCAGCTGTAGGTCCAATAAAACTATTTACAGCAGGTTAGATTTAGACCATTAGGTCATAGTTTGCTGACCTCTGTTCTACAATACCAAGTACTTGATAAACTTTCCTTAAAATGTTATTTCGCATTTCAAAAAAAAAAAAAAAGAGAGAGAGAGAAAATGTTTACCCATTAGATTACTTTTTTATTATAAACCTGAAAATTTTATTATTGGTATCCACAATTTAGCATTCTCATGTAACACAACTCTTGCAAAACATGAAGTCAGTACATTACTTAAAGAACATTTGTTTAGAGTTAAACTTTTACAAGATGACAATTTTATACTCTAAATGATCAAAATAATAAACATCATTCTTTAGGTTTAGGAGTGAACAAGAAAAAAAATAAATTTGTTCCAGAGTTCTAAGGTTGAAATTCCTTGAATGATTTTAATTGTTTTTCCCTGTAGCATAAAAGGGAATCTGGACCACTTACATGTGTATTCCACAAGCCTGGGCACAGTGGTACAAAGAAATAGAACCTGTGTTAGTTAGAGATCATTCTGAGGAAAATGCAGTAGCCAGGAAAGTTTAAGTAAATAGTTTATTATAAGAATATAAGAGAATCTCACTGGACAGAAACTTGCAGAAAATATAACTAAGCCCATGGGGCACAGAAAATCATCGAAGGCATAGTCTCTTGATTTCTCTCCTTTGTCCTACCACGGAGTTCTCCACCCATTCTTCTTCATTATGTCTGTTTCATCACCCTCTCTGAAGCCAACTCATGTCTGAAAAGCTTTAACGTTTGTTCATTCACAATTTTGACATCTACACATTTTAGAGCTTGCCCCATACTGGTTCTGGATCTTACTTTACCAGATCTTTCACTCCGGGCATTCAGTGTCTTATAGCTAAGATAGCTGTCCCTTAATCAGGGATTCTGACTGCCTGCTGGCTGGCAATGGATTGTTTTGCTTTGAGTTAGTTTCTCCCATTCAAAATAGTGATAGTCAGGAAGGGTTGGATCATGTGACCAGATGCCAAAATTAAAGCCATTCTATGCTGAAATAAATTTTCTGAGTAGGAGCTGAGGTCAATGAAGGAAAATAGACAGATATGTCCACTACAGCCTGAGAAATAAGATTCCTGCAGTTTGGAAAGTTATTATTCTTGAAATTAAAAATGAGAACTCTTTTAATACTAGGGTTCATAAGAGACAAAGACTCTTGACATTAGTCAGTAGGTGAGGGACCAGTGAGCAGGCTGAATAAGCACATGATCTTTAAACCTGCCCAGAATAATCACAGACCTAGGGGATGAGAGGGAGGTTGTGACCCAGGGCCAAACTCTTGGTGTGTGACGATGGTGGGTTAGTAGGTGTTAACAAGGAGCAGGATTTGTTTCAAGAAGATGGAATAATAACGGTGGGTAAGTGACATTGAGAAGAGAGAGTATGTAGAATGTTGAAGCCATAAGTAACCTACAATTCAGAATTTTAAGATGAAGAGTGCCGTGGAAGAGACTCAATTACCTCCAAATAATCTTCTAGCCACAATAAAGTGGCTTCGGTCCTCTATAACCCTTCTTTCTCTTGCCTTTGTGCATTTGGACAAACTATCTCATTTGTTGCAAATGTTTTTCAAGCTCACTCATCCTTAAGCCCTAGTGAAATTACTAATCTCTTCTAAAACATTTCATACTTATTAAAATTAAGTTCTCATTATTGCACATTCTCAAGTCACACTGTAGGTATATGCATGTATATATACATACACAATACATATTAGGGCAGTTATTACATTATTCTTTAATGGAATATCACATTTATCGACTGCAGAGTACACAGCAAGCTTGTAGGTAGACTATGTTATTCAACTTCATAAAGCAGTAATCGTGCAGGCACACAGTAGGTACTCAACAATAACGACAAAAGCCCATAAATTTATTTTCACCTGGCCAATGAAGGCTATAACTAGACTCTGTGGTAAAACAGACACTGGTATCAGTGGCTTTGATAGGGTAGAGACAACTTCTAGGTCTATAATAGAATTCAGGAAGCACAGGCTCTATATGGTCAGTAGAGACTCACATTCTTAAAGCAAACACAAGGAATACTTTGAGAGGTGGCAGAAGGGTAGTGGCTAAGGTTGCAGAGACAATCAGAGCCTTAGCAGCAGCAGGTGACCTAAAAAGGCTCAGGCTGAATAAAAGAAAGATACTTTGGAATTCAAAGTCATAGAAGAGGGGATGCTGCTGGGTGACAGCCACCCGGAGCTGCACTGATATTGGTGCTCTTGAGGGTCTTTAGGATGGGATCTGAATTGGATGCTAGAGATATAAATATGAGATCCCCATATAAGGGTAATGCAGGGGCTTGACCTTGAGCCCTTGGATCCCTTTGTCCATTCTTGTGCTTTCGTCTTCTGTGTACTTTCACTTCCAACAGCCAGAGTCCTACCATGAGAAGGGATTGAAAGAGCCCTCTGTAGGATCTCACCTAAGACTGTGCACATGTTTAGCTTCCTCCTATTGCCTGTCCTGTTTTCCCTTCTAACTTATTTTTTTCTCCTTGGTACTATTTCTTAATAAATCACTTGTGCAAAAAATCCTTATCTCATGGTCTGTTTTTTGAGTTAATGCGATCTAAGACACCTGCCCAGAAAAAAATTAAGGCTAGTGGGGTACCTAGAGAGGGTAGTGAGGGAAAATAGCCAGCAACAACTTAAATTTGGACATAAATGACATTAGAGATTATACAGCATTTATATAAATTAAAGAGATATCCAAACTGTCTGGTGAGTCACATGAATAAAAGAATGTTTATTTTTTTCCATGCTGTACCGCCAAATCAAGTAATTAAACTAGATTTTTATCAGAAAGTGTCTCAAATTCGAGCCACAATAATAGCACTTGAGAGGAAGATAGATTGACTGCAGTTGACAAGAAGGTTGAAGCTATTACTAATGCTGAATTAACAGAACACTTGGAATACTAACAGTAATCCTCAGAACCAGAATAAGATCAACAATGGAGTACTTATTTTTAAGTCCAAAAACCATGTCTTACTTTTCTATGACTTCTATTTTAAAACAATGCTTAGTTTCTTATATTCTTGATGCACTCTCCCACAAACTTCATCAACCAGTTTTTGAACCCCTTTCCATCTTTCTGAGTTATCTTTTCAGTGGGTTCTACTATTTCCCTCTTCTGTTTAAACACTTGTGCATCCCAGATCCCATCGTTTGCATCTCTTTCACTCCATCCTTCTTCTCTGAGGCAGTATCATTGATGATTATGACTTCCTTTCTCTTCCATAGGTTAATAACTCCTAAGTCTTTTTTCTAGACACAATCTTTGGTCTAAATACCAAAAATATGTAGCTTGTAATTTATTCATCACATCTACCAGTTAGAAACCAGAACTCTCCTTCCAGGCCCATGCTTCACAATACTGCTACTAGACTGACATTTCTAACATTAATCCTTATACTTCTCTGTTTCATGTATTTATTCATGGCTTACAGGATAAAGTCAAACCTCCTTTTCATGTTTCCCACAATCCTTTATGATCCCGTAGCTTCCTACTCTTTCTTCGTCATCATTTGTTAGCCCCGACTCATGCATGTTGCCATAGAATTTACTGGTCTTCCAACAAGTCACATCATGTCTCTGTGCAGTATTTCAAATAATCTTGCTATTCCCTTACTCTAGGAAGTTTTATATCTTTCCTTTTGTCTTCCCAAAGAACTTGTACTTAACCTACTCATTTTTAAAAATTTATGTTCTGTGAAGCCTTCTATGAACTCTACCTATACTTCTTTGCCAGACATAATTATTGTTTACTCTGTTTACTCTTTCTCCACAATACCTTGGTCATTGTTGAAAAAGAACACTTACAATACTACACAAAACTGCTTTTTGCATTTGTCTCATGATTAGCCTTTGAAACTCTTTATCTGTGTACACCAAGGGTACACAATAAATGATCAACAAATCTGTTCATAATAAAGAAAAACTAAGCACCTTCCACTGAGGAATACCTTACTAATTATGAAATCGTAGGATATAAAAGTAGCCTGCTCTATATACTAGCATCTCAATTTGTATGTTGCATAGGGCTTCCATATTTATACAGCACAATTCATATCACAGACTCATCCTGAATTAACAGAGAATGAAGACAAGAAGATCCATGGTCCCCACCAGAATTCTACAGCAGTGGAGAGCGAGCCTACTCATACATAAATTCTCATTGGCACAGGATACTAGACATACTGCAGAAAACACACACTCTTACTAACATATACACATGTACACATAGCAACATTCTATCCAGACCCTGCTCTGGACATCCCCTGATAAACCTTCTCTTATCTGCCAGCAGCTGTTCAAGATAGAAGCCTACCACTACCTGTCTTAGAACTAACATAGTAATGTGAAGTGGGGCTGGAGAGACCAATGTGGTTGAATGTAGAGTATGAATGTCACTTGTAGTATAAGCAGCTCATCTTTCCAGGGATGAGTGAGCAGGCAAGAGTAAAGCCCCAGTGGGATATTAATCCAGCAATGTCTACATGTTTTTAGAATTCATACAAAGCCCCTATAAAGACTTGTTGACTTGATTACAGATGGAGATTTCAGTATGCAGGTAGACTTCTGGGGATAATTCATACACTTTGTGCAAAGTGTATCCACAATATACAATAATACTGTATAACAATCAGTCACACATTTCAGTGTCAAACAAAAAATGAGTTTAGTTCATAAGTCTGCAGGAATAAGCTGATCTAGACTAGACTCCTATCTTGACTGTCCATCTGTCTGTGGTAATCTGCAATTTGGCTAGGTGGCTCTGCTGATCTTTGTTGGGATCATCTGTATTTCTGGAGGTTAGCTAGCTGTTGAATGGTCTGAGAATAGCCTTGGCTGGGATGACTAAAGCAATGCAGTTTTGCTCCCTAGGTCTCCTCCTACAGCATGGTAGTCCAGGTGAGATTTTCTCCTGGTGATGAAGGGGGACAAAAACAGCAAGCAGTAAAACACAAAAGTCTTTCAAAATTCTTCTTGCCTCATATTTGCAAACATGCTTTTTTATCAAAGCAAAACACGTGACCAAGCCCAGTATCAGTTTTGCAGATCACTACTGAGCATGGAGAGAAGGAGGAGTAAATGAATACAGCTTTTAACACAATGATTCCAACACATGGGAGAGTGCATGTAACCAAGTCAATGTGGTGATTAGAAGACAATTTACCAAAGGAGTACCTTAATGGCTCAGTTATCTCTTGTGGAATATGTCATTTTATTTTGAATATTTAAACCCCAAACCCACCTCATTCCAGAGGTGATAGAGCTCTGTTTTGAGTTATATCAGAACGAATGGTCTTGTAAACCTTGTAATAGATGGGAAGTGTAGGCCCTGTGCCTCTCATCTCTACTTATAGTAAGTTCTGCGATCAACCTACCTCTTTACCTACCTACCTTCCTTCCCACCCTCCTGCCCTCCCTTCCTGAAAAACCCTACCCATTTTTGAGATAAGGACACATTCCTATTTACTGGATTTTGATCTGTCAATGGAATATGCATCTGTTCAACAAAAACATAACCCAAATTATGTTTCTGTAATTTTCAGAGTACTGTATCAGGAGAAAATACATCCAGATTCTATAGGAATTCACCCTGAACTTGAATTTGCATATTATGCTTTATAACAATGTATATTCTATGACTGAACATTGAGCTAAGTTTCACTGATAGGATTTTAACTAGAAATGGGAAAACAAATGCCTTGGTGGTTTTTTTCTTTCCTCATAGTTATCAGCAGGCAATCTTGTGGTCTCATTGACAGCTATATTGGTGGAGATGCTAATGATCTAAATACAACAGATGCTTGAAAGTACAGCACAAGTTAAAATATGCACCCAACAGAAATTAAAAAAAAAAAAAGTGGGCTGTTTGACACACACATAGAGAACTCTTCCTATAATTAGAGATAATTACCAATGTTAGGAGATCAAAAGCATCTTTTTTTGGTTCTTGAAAAGCTAAATATAAACTACAAACAGACACCAGCAGGTACACTGAAATTACAAGATGCATAATTTCCTATGAGAAGGGACCAACCCATTTTATAGCTATTCATCTTCTTACCATTTTATGTACACTTTTCAAAGTATACCTTAAACAAATGATTTACTACATATAGTTTCTAGCAGCATAATTTACTTTTCTTGGGTTAACACTCACTCCCTGTAGTCAAAAAAGAGAAAAGAACTGTAGTGAACTTCTACAAAATGAAAACAAGTTTCTCTATAAATACATTCCCCTTGGATTGCTTTACGTGAGATACTAAGTTTTTAAACAAAATTTCCATTTCAGGATTATAGTAGAAACATTAAAGTATCAAATAGGGGTACATAGCACAACCTCTCTTTCTTACTCATGCTTAAGCTCTGTCTTAGCTTAACTATGCTATTTAATTTCCACAGACATTTTAACTGATTTAACTCCTTTTCCTATTTTGTATCAAGTAGAGAATTCATACAGTCCTTCTACTGACAAGAAAATTATATCAAACATACCTCAATTTAAAAAATGTAATAATTTATGCTTTAGGTATCATACAAACTACCTGCAAATGGAAATTTTCGCCTACTAAATGTATATATTTATTTCCTGACTCATAGAATAAAGCATCTTTTTTGGTTTTGTCCCCAATGAAAGGCAGGTACGATTATTCATCTAACACTCAGGATTACTCCTGGAACTGTTCCTCAAATCAGAGTGCTCAAGAAAGGGAGAAATGAGTACTAGGTAAGTAATTAACAATACCTTGCAGATTGCAGATAATTTGGGTTTTTTTGTAATGAGACTATGTGGAGCTTTGTAGAGTATACACATGTATATTCTTCTCAAATATAATTAATCATCTCCCCATTTCCTGCAGCATAATTACTAAACTTCCTAGCATAACATTCAAGATCCATTTAAAATATGGCACTGACTTTCATTTTTAAATCCATCCTTATTCTCTCCAACACATTCTCTCGTGACAGTGGATTATTCACCGAGCATCAAGCATATTATTTACTTTTCTACCTCCAAAACTTTTCCTGTGAGCCTTTCTTTTCTTCTACTCTCTCTTTTGCTTTGCACCCCTTCTTATCTCTTTTGAAATTTCTGTTCTGGGCCAACTCAGAAGTCAACTTGGGGCAACCTCACCTGGTCCCCATGTGCATATTTAAATACAGCCTTAACTGTCTTTTCCAAAGTACATTGACTAGAACTTGACTGTATACATTTTCACCTCAATTTCTATTTGTATTCCATTATCTGCATATCCATTGTTCTTACTAGGTGTTAAGATAGTTATGCTACCTCCAACTTGTCTAGAATTCAACACAGGGTCTTATACACATTTTATTTACAAGGGCTCAGAAAAATGTTCCATAATCCATGATGATATTGAGAATTTAAATACTAGTTTACAGAAGGGGTCAGCAAACTGTGGCCCAAAGGCATACCACCTGTTTCTATAGAGTTTTATTGGGACACAGCCATATCCATTCATTTCTATACTTTTGGTGCAAAAGAAACCATGTGGTCTGCAAGCCTAAAATATATACACTGTCTGGCTCTTTACTGAGAATTTTTGCTGACTCCTTGTTTGGAGCAATCTAGATTAGTACAGCCACGAGAATAAATATATACATGGGGGTACAATGTGTTGAGTTAGTCTAAGCAGCATTTATTGTACCAAGTGGCAACTTAATAAAAAATCTACAGTGACAATCAGTTTTATGTGTCAGTTTGGCTAGTATATAGTCCCTAGTTATTCGTTTGGCCAAACATTAATGTAGGCCTTTCTGTGAAGTCATTTTGCAGCAGTGAAGTGCATGCTCAATTAATGATGAATTAAGATTATTGAGATAATCTAGGTGGGCCCTGAATCAATCTGCTGAAAGGGCTTATGAAAAAATCAAGATTTATAAAATGAAAAAATTTCCAGTTTGCCTTTTCCTGGTGACCCAGCCCACAGATTTCAGGTTTAATTAGCCGGCCCTCACAACTACATAAGAGCTTACAGTAAATCCCTAAATATGTATCTCCTATTGATAATGTTTCTTTGATTGAATCCTGATATATACATATATCTTTGTGACCTGAAAAAGCTCACCCTAACTACAATGAAGGAATTTCTTTTTGATCATAGGAAAGATGTATTAAAACATGTTAAAATCTAGGGGTGGCTGGCTGGTTCATTCAATGGAGCATACAACTCTTGATCTCGGGGTCTTAAGCTGGGCGCAGTTCACTTAAAAAAAAAAAAAGAAAAGTTAAAACCTGAGGACTTCCAGGGAAGAAGGTGGACAAAGAGCACCCTAAGCTCACCTTGACCCATAGATACAACTAGATAACACCCACATTACTTTAAATAAACCAGCAATGAGCCAGACAGGAAGAATATACTCTCCACAGGTAAATGTAAAGAGGCCACAACAGAGGTTAAGAAGGGTGGAGACTCAGTCAGGAGCTAAACAGACCCACAGGACTATCCAAAGGAAGGAGGGATACTGTGGACACAGAGAAGGGAAAAAGACGGCCCTCACACCAGGCACCCCAGGCACGGGGAACCGTCATCCCCATAACATTTGTTTTGAAAAACTAGAGGGGCATAATTTCATGAGTTCTTAGAAAATCAGCTGACTAAATTCTGGGAGAGCCAGAAGGGCAAGTGGAAACTGTGTCCCCACCCCTAAAAAGACAGCACAAGAAACAGCCCTGCGTGGACTACAACTGATAAATGAATTCAGTAAGGTTGTGGATACAAAACCCAATATACAAAAATACATCACATTTCTAAACACTAATAATGAAGCAACAGAAATAGAAATGAAGAACAAAACCCCATTTACAATTGTACCAAAAATAATAAAATAGCAAGGAATTAACTTAACCACTGAGGTCAAAGACCTGTACTCTGAAAACAATAAAACACTGATGGAGGAAATTGAAGAAACACAAACAAATCGAAAGATATCCCATGCTTCTGGATTGGAAGAATTAATATTGTTTAAATGGTCATACTACCCAAAGCAAGTATAAATTTAATGCAATCCCGATCAAAATATTAACAAGATTTTTCACAGAACTAGAACAAAGAATCCTAAAATTTTTATGGAATCACAATAGCCCAAATAGCCAAAGCAATCTTGAAAAAGAACAAAACTGGAGGTACCACAATTCCAGATTTCAAGACATACTACAAAGCTGTAGTAATCAAAAGAGTATGGCATTGGCATAAAAGTGGACACGTAGATCAATGGGATAGAATAGAGAGCCCAGAAATAGACCCATGATTATATGGTCAACCAATCTTCGACAGAGGAGGCAAGAGTATGCAATGGGGAAAAGACAGTCTCTTCAATAAATGGTGTTGGGAAAACTGGACATGAAAAAGAATGCAAGGGGACCACTTTCTTATACCATACACAAAAATAAATTCAATATGGACTAAGGACCTAACTGTGAAACCTGAAACCATAAAAATCACAGGAGAGAACACAGGCAATAATCTCTCTGACATCTGCTATAGCAATATTTTTCTAAATATGTCTCCTGAGGCAAGGGAAACAAAAGCAAAAATAAAAAGCTTTTGCACAGCAAAGGCAACAGTCAATGAAACTAAAACCTACTAAAGAGAAGGGTTAGTATCGAAAATACATAAAGAACTTATGCATTTCAACATCAAAAACACAAATAATCCAAATTAAAAATAGGTGGAGGACATAAACAGACATTTCTCCAAAGACATCAAGATGGCTGACAGACACATGGAAAGATGTTCAACATCACTTATCAGGGAAATGCAAATCAAAACCACAATGAGCTATCATCACACACCTGTCAGGATGGCTAAAACCAAAAACACAGAAACAAGTGTTGATGAGAATGTGGAGAAAAGGAACCCTCATGTATTGTTGGTGGGAAGGCAAACTGGTACAGCCACTGAAACAGAGTACGGAGGTTCCTCGAAAAATGAAAAAGAGAACTACCCTAAGACCCAATAATTACACTACTGGGGATTTACTCAATGCATATGAATAAACTAATTTGAGAAGATATGAGCACCCCTATATTTATTGCAGCATTATTTACAATAGCAAAAGTATGGAAGCAACCCAAGAGTCCAGGAATAATTGAAAGGACAAAGAAGAGGGTGGAATATACAGAAAACAGAATATTAGCCAAAAAGAAGGATGAAATCTTGCCATTTGCAAAAATATGGATGGAGCTAGAGTATAATGCTAGGCAGACTAAGCCAGTCAGAGAAAGACAAATACCATATGATTTCACTCATATGTGGAATTTAAGAAACAAAACAAAGGAACAAGGGAAAAAAAAAAAAAAAGACAAACCAAAAAACAGACTCTTAACTATAGAGAACTGATGGTCACCAGAGGGGAGGTGGGTGGGGGATGGGTAAAATAGGTGAAGGGCATTAAGAGTACACTTATCAAAATGAACACTGACTAATACATAGAATTGTTGAATCACCATAATGTACAACTGAAACTAATATAACACTGTACGTTAACTACACTGAAATTAAAATTAAAAAAAATAATAAGTACAAATAAAATTTAAGTTAAAAAATAAAGTGTTTACAAGCATATTGGACAAAAAACATTTTTAATTAAAAACATAAAACATGTTTAAACTTTTTTATAGGAGGGTTGAGAAGTAGCATAACGATAATATTGCCTTGACCTGAGAGAAGTAGAAAGACATTAAGATCTTTTTAACTAGGTCACCTATTTCAACCCATTATGCAATTCTCCTTTCTTTTATTTGAATATGATCAACATTAACTGATTATTAACGAAAAATAGTTTACTTCTTAAAATCCCATCTAGTTCTCCTAATTCTGTGACGTCCAAAAGATGTACCACTTTTTATCAGCAGCAAATGTTACTTCCTAATTTGTTAGTAATGTCTGAATGTTCAGTTGGGGAGGAGGGAGGCAGTGAAGAAGCCAAGCATAATCAAAAGGGGGAAAAATACAAAAACAGTCATTTTCACTGTGTAATCTTGGTTTGGATACATCAGTATTCTTTCTTTTTTTTTTTTTACGGTAAACTTTTTTCTTTATTATGTTATGTTAATCACCATACATTGCATCATTAGTTTTGATGTAGTGTTCCATGATTCATTATTTGTGTATAACACCCAGTGCTCCATGCAGAATGTGCCCTCCTTAATACCCATCACCAGATTAACCCATCCTCCCACCCCCCTCCCCTCTTACATCAGTATTCTATTTCCCTTTATGTGAAAAGACTAGCCCCTTGTCTTGGCTTATCAAGTAACCTTCCTTTATCATGGAAGCAAAGACCTGAAATTGCTCTTTCAGGACTTCTGCTTTGCAAGTAAGTTCCCCTCATTTTCTAACCCTCCCAAGCATTCAAGAGTCACAATCTTCACAGGGCATTGTTACCTCCTGTCAGGACCCAAAATATAATACTGCAGGGATATTGGGTCATTGAATCTGTTTATGTATTTTTAAAAAGTACATCCTATTTATTTATTTTTATTTTTTATTTTTTTAAAGATTTTATTCATTTGACAGCGAGAGACACAGCGAGAGAGGGAACACAAGCAAGGGGGAGTGGGAGAGGGAGAAGCAGGCTTCCCGCAGAGCAGGGAGCCCGACGCGGGGCTTGATCCCAGGACCCTGGGATCATGACCCGAGCCCAAGGCAGACGCTTAACGACTGAGCCACCCAGGCGCCCCACATCCTGTTTATTTAAAGCTAATTACATCATTCTGAATCTCATATGCAAGATCACTGAACTAGATGTCAGATTTCCTGGGATCTCAGCTTGATTTCTAAAATAATTACCTGTATGATCAGACCAGTTACTTAACATTCATGAGTCTTAAATTCTTACGTGTAAATGAGAATGATCATTTTTTAAATTTTTCTCCACAATGTTATTTTCAGTATCAAAAGAAATAATCAGGGTAAAGTTGCTAAGAGGATTCTAATGCAAAGGTGGTATTACTTTGAGGGGCAGTGTGACAAAACCTTTCAAGAATAGGATGAAAGCTATGGGTATTTTCCTTAGAAAAATGCACACTTTACCATACACATGGAATTTTGCTCATGAGTACACTATGTTCACAGTCCACTGGAACCCTACCTTTGAACTAGTCCATGGACCTTTATTTAGAACCCCTCCTTTAAAGTGCTATATAGATTTAAAATACTATTATTTTATACAGATGTACATTATATGCAATCTAAAAGAAATGAAATAAATGTTGCATATTTATGCTTTTCCCATTATTTTAAACTGTATTTTTGACCAACATGTTTACCATGTTATTCTATTGCTAAATGTCAGTTTCTCTCACATCACTTAGCCTTTGGAGAGGTCATTACTGTACAGTCCTCTACAGTGTAATCAACAACTGGAGAGTAAAAAGACTATTCCAAGACAAAGGTGCCATGTGAAAGCTCTCCTTTAAGCTTTAGAAATGAAAGAGAAAGAGAGGAGACACACATCACATGGGACATAGATTTGCAGTAGCTTTTTAACAGGTTTTTGTTTTGGGGTTCCAATTACTCTTATTTGGAAGTAGCCAACTGCCTTGATTTATTTGAATTTCTACCACGAGGCAATTGGGAAAACTTTCAAAATACAAGCAAAGTAGATTAAATAACTCATGTAAGAAAGAGCAATAATGAAAAATGACATTTCCTATTACAGCTATATTGTCTTTATATTTCTTTTTTTGTTAACAGAGCCCGCCAAAATTATTAATATCAGTAAAATAAACATCGTAATACTCAGCTCATCTATATTTTGCATCAATGAAACTAAGAGGATTCCCATTTATTTTTTTTAAAGATTTTATTCATTTACTTGAGAGAGAGAGGGAACACAAGCAGGGGGAGTGGGAGAGGTAGAAGCAGGCTTCCCACGGAGCAGGGAGCCCGATGTGGGGCTCGATCCACATTTTAAAATTGTTTTAAGAATATGAGCTGAATACGAAAAGTATTAATAAGGGAAAACTTTCCCGGAGTTAAGTGTATAAAAGCCTTATTATGATGTAAATTACCCTAATTTTGTTTCTTAAAATAAACATATTTAATTATCATTTACCCACAATTTCCTCAAATCATAGTTAAAATTTTCATATCTATTCTCTGTAGATCCTTTCTTCCTTAATTAATTCAATATTTCTGTATCCTTCACTTAAAAATGGGTAACTTTTTCTTAGCATCCAGACTTCTTAAGCAATTTAACAATAGCACAATTATTAGTACAATCTATAAATATAAAGGCCATATGTAATAAAGAATTGATTGATCCAATTTCATGCAACTTGAACAAAGTGACTGAATTTTTTTGACTTGGCTGCTTTGTGCAGCCTAATAGAAGTAATTCTCCTTTATGATGGTTCTACAAATGTTGGCTTTATAGATGAGATAAAAATTCTTAAATAGTTGGTACAGCCACTCTAGGAAACAGTATGGAGGTTCCTCAAAGTTAAAAATAAAACTACCTTATGACCCAGCAATTGCACTACTAGGTATTTATCCAAAGGATACAAAAATGCTGATTTGAAGGGGCACATGCACCCCAATGTTTATAACAGCACTATCAACAATAGCCAAATTATGGAAAGAGCCCAAATGTCCACCAACTGATGAATGGATAAAGATGATATGGTATATATGTACACAATGGAATATTACTCAGCAATCAAAAAGAATGAAGTCTTGCTGTTTGCAACAATGTGGATGGAACTAGAGTATATTATGCTCAACAAAATAAGTCAGTCAAGGAAAGACAACTGTCATATGATTTCACTCATATGTGGAATTTAAGAAACAAAACAGATGAACACAGGGAAAAGGAAGGAAAAATGAAATAAGATAAAAACAGAGAGGGAGGCAAACCATAAGAGACTCTTAACCATAGAGAACTGAGGGATGCTGAAGGGGAGAAGGTTTGGCCGGGGGGGGCGTTGCACTAAATGGGTGATGGGCATTAAGGAGAACACTGGGTGTTACCTGTAAGTGATGAATCACTAAATTCTACTCCTGAAACTAATACTACACTCTATGTTAACTAACTAGAATTTAAATTTAAAAAAAGAGAGTAACAATAAAAAATTCTTTAATAGTTTACAAACAGTGCAAAGGTACAAACATAATGACTTCATACTTTATAACTATGGTATTTTTTTCCCCATTTAAAACATATACCTTCCACACAAAGAGTAAGGAACCACTCACATGATAAACTTTAAGTAGTTCTTTTACCCCTGGCAAGATCTCATTTACCAGTCTCCCAATGTGACATGCCATTTTTTTAGACTCATGCACCACTGATTCCTCTTTAAAAAAAAAAAAAAAAAAAAAAGGTTTACTTATTTATTTCTAGAGTGGGGCGAGGGGCAGGGAGATGGAGAGAGAGAATCTCAAGCAGACTCCCTGCTGAGTGTGGAGCCCAACTCAGGGCTCGATCTCATGACCCTGAGATCATGCATGACCAGAGCTGAAATCAAGAGTTGGCCACCCAACTGACTGAGCCACTCAGGCGCCCCTATTTGCCTTCTTGTTTAAAGTACATTTAATTCACAAACATTATGACCTTGTGTATAGAATGATTTGGTATACAGATATTTTGTTATAGATTTTTCAGAGGTAAAATAGAATACTGTGGCTGCAGAGATTAGAAAAATCAAGAAAAAATACCAAAGGGAAAAATGAGTCACTAGAAGACAGCCTTCACCAGGCTTACATACTTTCCAGCAACTAGTTTTACCATTTAAAAGAACTATTTATTGGGGCGCCTGGGTGGCTCAGATGGTTAAGCGTCTGCCTTCAGCTCAGGTCATGATCCTAGGGTCCTGGGATCGAGTCCCGCAACGGGCTCCCTGCTAGGCGGGGAGCCTGCTTCTCCTTCTGCCTCTGCTTCTCTCTCTCTCTGTGACTCTCATGAATGAATAAATAAATAAAACATTAAAAAAAAAAATAAAAGAACTATTTATTGACTATGAGTGGTCTAACTTAAAGGGGATAAAACTAGGAAGTTGAAAACCATTTGTCAAAGAACAAGAAAAATTAACAGTTGATCAGATGTTTTTTGAGCTATTGCAATAAAGATATTTTCCATTAAATATGAATGATAAAGAGAAAAAATTAGGGCATCAGTAGAGAAATAGTATTTTTGATGGCCCATATGTGGCCATACTTGACCTTATTGCAGTAGCCGAGGATTCACATATATTCAATTGTGATAGCATGCAGTTAATTTACTAATACAATTGGACATACATGTCTTTAAAAATGAAGGTTACTCTCGATTTAGCCACTTGTCAGCATTATCCATAAATAGACTCTGCAATTTCCCGTAACTACAATTGAATTAAATTAGTCAAAAAAAATGCTAAAATTACTTTAGAGCAGAAATACTGACCTTGACTATTACTTTCTTTTAAAACGTTATTTATATAGATAGTAAAAAAAAAAAAACAAAACAGGTGCGATATAAGATTTATTAATTATATGCTTGGATAATTTCCTCCATTTTTCCTGTCTTGTTTGTCTAATTTACAAAATGCATTCGATTAAATATATTTATATTTTCTTGAATGGAGTCAAGAATTTTAATAAAGACATCATTACCTCTGCATACTCTCCAACTCCCACAGAGACAGAATCTGTAGAATGTAAAATCAATTCTGTGGCTATAAAACAAGTAGCTTAATTGAAGTACATTTATTTTGGTCTGCCTTCCACAAGTAAAAGTTATTTCAGTTAACATATGGGGAAAAGTCTGGAGGTCTTAAACCTAATACTACTCTAATAAACTCAACATAAGGCTCTTATTTCTCTAACATAAAGCAACTTAATGCAAATAAGGATACAAAGTAAATATTACTTAGTGCTCATTATGAAGTGTTAGATCCATCATCACAGCATGTGGTTCAGGACCTACCAGTTTAATCTACCAAGTAACATAACATGGGTGTGTAAATATGTGCTCCCTCAGAATCTAAAGTGTATTTCTTTTGTTAAAACCTGTAATTTTAAAGTACTTTCTAAGTGGTATCCTGTAAAAAGAATGATTAAGATGAATTGCAATTATCTGTCTTTTAAATAAGGACATCTTGTGTCTTGGTACCACAAGTAAAAGACCAGATTAAATTCATGTCCATCATTAGCAGGACAATAAGAAACTTCACAAAATGCTTGTAATTTATCTTTACTCTTCATAACTATCAACCTATGAAACTCTTGTATGTTTTGGTTCCACCTTTGAAAATGTAAATTTATTTATAAATTCCAGATTCATTAATCGATTATGAAATCAATAAATAGGGGCGCCTGGGTGGCTCAGTCGGTTAAGTAGCTGCCTTCAGCTCGGGTCATAATCCCGGGGTCCTGGGATCGAGTCCCTCATCGGGCTCCCTGCTCAGTGGGAAGCCTGCTTCTCCCTCTCCCACTCCCCCTGCTTGTGTTCCCTCTCTCGCTGTGTCTCTCTCTGTCAAATAAATAAATAAAATCTTTAAATAAATAAATATATATATATATGTTGAAAAACTTTCACGTTGTTAAAATAACGTCAGGGGCGCCTGGGTGGCTCAGTTGGTTGGGCGACTGCCTTCGGCTCAGGTCATGGTCCTGGAGTCCTGGGATCGAGTCCCGCATCGGGCTCCCTGCTCAGCAGGGAGTCTGCTTCTCACTCTGACCCTCCCCCCTCTCATGCTCTCTCTCTCATTCTCTCTCTCAAATAAAAAAAAAAAAAATAACATCAAATAATAGCATTTAAATAATGTTATTTATCATTTGGTGTTTACATTTGTCTAGTATAGGTAATGTGTGTATACACACACATTAATTGGAACAAACCTGTTTTAGATATTCTCCTAATATTCTTTAGGTGACCACAAAATAAAAGAACCAAAAATACAGCACAGCTTTTCCCCTCCCACTAACTTTCCATTGAAATGGAAAATATTCCAAATGTATTTCTATGTATCAGTTTCAGAATGACTTCTATTTTGGACTAAATTACCAACACAGAGTATGTTTCAGTTCTCCTTTGCTTGTATTATTGAAATTAGCCATATTTTAACAATTGGTCTAAAAAGAAAAATAAGTATTTTGTAGGTGTAAGCATAAATGAAAGGAAAAATGTAGTAAAAGATTGGAGCCACATTTCTTTTCTTCCTGAACTAAATTTAGAAGATATTTATGATCTAGATATTCCTTGGGGTTGATAGACTATGTCATCCTGACCACTTGGGGCTAAAGACTTGGTTGCTGCTATGGCCCCTTTTTGACTGATGACCCTATTCTTATGAGGAATGTCATTAGGTATTGAAGAGTGTCACCATTCTATAAAAAATAAGGATGTACTCAGACAAAATTCTCAAAACCTACGAGGGGAAATCAACCTTCTCATGCTTCCCCTATCTGCAGTCACCATGGCCTTGTGACTCAAGTTGTTCTTTCTCCCCCAGTGTGACATCAGAGGGGGTGGCTCATCTCTCATTAGTTAATTCCCCGCTCCTCCCACATAAATGATAACCATATTCTGTAGGATAATTTCAAAATAAAGCTTACCTCCTGCTTTGCCTGAACTCACCTTAATTAAGGTTAGGAAATCAGATACACAGTCTTAAAATGTTCTGATAAATGGCTAATGCCATTAGAATGCAACTGGAATTACAGAACTTTTAAGCATACTTGAACCTAAGAGTTTGTATAATCTAATATCACTATTTTCCACATAAACAGAATGAGGCTCTGAGAGTCGAAGTGACTTGCCAGACTGGTGCTCATTCCAAGAATCCAGTTACCTCTCACCATACTGCACCATATTATTAATTAGTTTACTCACTGTAGTTGAGTATTCTGTTACACATGTCCAAAAGCATGCTAACTGATCTTGCCACTACTTTAGTATGCATATACAAGTGTACAGGGTACAGGGCTGGCCACAGCTACACTGAATATCAAGTCAACTACCTATCAAGACTCAATCAAAATATCTACGTATTAGAGAGAATTTTAATTTTGGTTTCTACTGTCATCAGGATCTTATGTATTTATGCAAAAACTGTTCTATCAAAATTAAATTACTAATTTTCTACTTACCTAATAACAATGTATGATACATATGTCCCTAAAAACGGGTATGCTTTCCAATAGAAAGACTGTTTATCAGCAATGTTACTTTCATTCTCATGAATATTCTTAAGTTCTAAGAGAGAGTGAAGTTTGAGAGAATGAAAATATATTTAATATTTACTTATTTAGTATCAATTTATTTAAATATTTAATATTTATGTAAATTTTAAATGTACATATTTAATATAAATATGAATATTTAAATAAAATAAATTATGATTTAATAATTATATAGATATAAATATATTAAAGAATAATTAATAATTTTTTGGATTTTGTTTTCTTTTTATTTATTTATTTATTTTTTATTTTTATTTTTTTTTGGATTTTATTTTCTTTTTAGACTTCAGGTGCAAAGAATGCGGTTAGCCCTATTTTATCAGATTAGCAGGCTATGCAAACCCCCACTCTTGTTTTATTTCATCTTTTAAAAATATTATTTGATATCTGTCCATTTATCCTCATGTCCACTCTCACTTCCTCCCCTCCACCATGTGTATTTCCTCACCACCTTACTCACCACCATGGGCACTCACTATGTGTTACATCCTAACACATGCATGTAACCTTGACAATGCATTATTGTTTATGTGTTTTCATAATCACATATGACATGCTATATATGTCATGTTTTTCAATAAGCCCAATTTTATGATTTATTCTTGGGCTTTATGTATAGCTAATTAAGCCTTAATGCTGCAAGTGTTAGTTTTAAAAATAACCCACTTTGACTCATCTTACTTTTCTAAAATGCTTATTTTCTCATTATCGTAACATAGATATTTTCTTTTCTTTTTTTTTTTAAAAGATTTTATTTATTTATTTGAAAGAGAGCGAGCGAGAACAAGCAGGTGCAGGGGCAGAGGGAGAAGGAGAAACAGACTCACTGCTGAGCAGGGAGCCTGATGTGGGGCTCGACCCCAGGACCCTGGGATCATGACCTGAACCGAAGGCAGACGCTTGACCAACTGAGCCATCCAGGTGCCCCACATAAATATTTTCTAATAGAATAAGTTGGGGTCTTCACCATTTTTACAAAGACTTTATAAGAAAATCATTATGAAACAAAAGCCAGCAACATACTATATTGGAAAGAGAGTCTTGATAGTGATTCTTTAATGTTCCTTTTCATCCTCTCTGGTCCAAGTCACGCAGGGTGTTACTGGGTGTTACTGGGTGTTAGCACGTGTGGATTTAATCCCATAAGTGACCTCACCTGCTCTCCGACTTCTAATCAGTCATTTACTGTCTCTTGACTTCTTTCTTTACACTAATAAAATACGTAGTTTGACTCTACAGCACTAAAAACTTTTAGGTTCTAAATTCAAAGCTATTTTAAATTATTTTAGAATACTTAAAAAATATAAAACTTGTCTAATGGCATTTTAAACATGAAGGGCAGAGGGGGTGCAGCGTGCTCCACCTGCCGACATTAGTGGCATTCTTCATAGAAATATGCGAAATATAACCCTCTTGAATTTCAGGGATAATCAAACCTCGATCTATGCTCTTAACTGTCTTAACCTTGTTGAAAATGTTCAATGGTAACACATACAGAGTTAGTCTTAGAAGACCCACATCTGCCAGCAATTGATAAATGTTTGAAACCATTATTTCTGAGAACAATACAGATAAATTGCTGTTGTGAAACTCTTGCTTTCAAGTTTAAGTTCATATCCCAATATTAATACTTAAAAATTACTTGACTTTTGACATATTATTAAATGTCTGAATATTCTGACACACTGGAAGTGAGAATAATGGAACTGTTTTGTATTAGAAGTAAAAGAGAATGTCATGTCGTTGTTTGTTGTTAACATGCCATGAATCATTGTAAGGCGGGGCCTGTGACCTAATTTTCATCCTTTCATTCGAGAATAATCTCTGCTAAGGTACTTATTCCATGTTCTGTGAAAAAATGAGTAAATTAATGAATCTTAATGAGTCTATTTCATGTCTTTATAAATGTGCATTTTTAAATGCAATGAATCTTACTGTCCTGAGAAGAAGAACTGTTTGGGGGCTAGGCATTCGGTACACATGATTTCCATCTTCCCATAGCACAAAGAATTGAATCAGAAGCAGTGATCAAACCATAAGTATACTAGAGCACTAACAAAGACTGTGAATAAAGAGTGGCATTACTAGTTCATTTACTCGAACACAGTGCCAGTCAGTGATCTAGTGTTTTGTTTGGACATTTGGAAATTTGTATCCATTTGTCTTCATGCAGATAGAGCATCTTGGTGGTTAATTATTTCCTTTACTTGTACATTTTAAAAACCTGTAGCAAAATCTACAGCTTTGTCCATAAATAAATACATTACAGATTAATAAAATAAATCAACTTGACCTATAAGATTATTTTTTTAAAGATTCATTCATTTATTTGAGAGAGGGAGAGAATATGGGGAGATTCAGAGGGAGAGTGAGAGGGAACAAGCAGACTCCACACTGAGCCTAGAGCCTGACCCTGAGATCAAGACCCCAGCTGAAACCCAAGAGTCAGATGCTCAACCGACTGCACCACCCAGGCACCCCAAGATTAGTATTGTTAATTCTTGACTAATTTTATCACTTTTTATTACACAATTTTATCACTAATATGACTGCCAAGGTTAAAATAAAAAATATGACACTGTCCTACCCCCTTACCCACCTCCCATTTCCTCTGTCCTGCAGGTAAATAGGTTTGAATCTTTTAGCTGCTTGATCTGGCCTCTTTATATCTCTATATTTCAACATCACGTGTGCATGTCCATTTTTATTTATCCACCCAATCAAACTGTAAGTTTCAACAGAAACACAGTTGTCACTTAGATCTCAATCTTCCTTTATCTCCTCAAAAACATATTGATAAATTCAGAGAAAACACACACATGTGGGTGCACATGCACACATGACTCAGGAAGGATGCTTACATTTATTGTTTTCTTCTTTAAATAAGTGACAGATCAGCTGTGCACGCTGTTATCCCTGTTTCCCTTCTTTCAACCATCCATTATTGTCCTAGAACAAATTTTACTAAAATCGGATATTGAGAGTAAATATAATCATGCTTTCATCAGGACTGGTGCTCTTTTTGTGCACTGTACACGTTACCTTCTATCATCCTTCATGGTCAACCGGGAAATTCCCTATGAGTCTTTCCTGTGTCAGGGCTCCTGTTCTCTGAATGCCATTTCGTCCACTTTCCTCACACACAGGCTTGTGTAATTGGAGGGCATCCTTTGGTAAATTATTTTTAAAAGGTACAGGAGAAAAGTATTTTTGAGATGTTTGATCATCTGAAAAATATCTGTTCTGATGCTTCTTTTTGTTCTTGTGTCACTGTTGAGGTGTCCAAAGCCATTCTGATGACACATCCTTTGGATGACATTCATTTTTCCTCTTAGGAATCTTATGGGAAGTTCTTTTTGTCTCCAGTGTTCTGAAATTTCATGATGTTATTTGGAGAGGGGGTCTGTTTTCATCTATTGTACTGGGCACTCAGTGGATTCTTTTAGTCTGGAAATTAATGTATTTGAGTTCGGGACAATTTCTTGAAATATTTGCTTATTTCCTCTCACGTATTGCCTCTGTTTTCTCTTTCTAAAAAGATTATTATCCAGCCATCAGGCTTCCCAGGACAATCCACCAGTTTCCTACTTTTATTTTCTTTGTCTTTTGCTCTACTCTTGGGGATTTGCCTACTTTTATATTCCAACTCATCCACTGAGATTTTCCTTTTTCCTGCTATGGGCAGGTAGTGCCAGGCAGAATCCTTTAAGAAGAAAGAAATTACATCCTTTCTGGACCAATGACAATTTAGCAGAAAATTAGCTCTAGGTTTGTTAACTAGGTAACAGAAAAGGCAGGGGGAAAAAAACCTCACGAAGTCTATGAGTTACGGGCAGTGGCAAGCACCCTAGGGCTAAAGGAACAAAGGTAAGAGGTCGGAATAACGAAAGCCTAGAAACAGACTGGAGGGGTCTCGCTGATCTCAGGGAGTGGATACCCTGATTTCAGAGAAGAAGACACTACTCAATTGGTGCCGCTGTCTCAGGAGTTCAGAGGAGGGTCCCTCTTGGCCTGTGACCTAGACCTTGGAGAGGGGCTCTAGGGGAGACCAGTAGTAAACTCTCTCTGATGGGCGGAGGCATGATGAGGCTAGTTTTGCCTGTGTTGGGAAACTTGCAGATTATTTAACTGTTGCTATGAGAAGAAAGCGATGCTGCTGGGAACAAGAAGTACTGCTGGGCAGCAAGTGGGAGTAAGTCCTTTCTCCTTGCAGTGTCCTGGGGGCCCCGCCGTGTCCCTCTCATACCCCCTACCGACAGAGCCTAATAGGGAGCAGCTGGGCCAAGCAGAAATAGGCCTTACACAGTCTCTGTTGACCAGCATCACAAAGCGAAGTACAGAGGATGGGTTTGGGCCTGAGAAGCAGTATCTTAACAACGCTAATTTTATTTTTTTCCAAAGATTTCTTTTTTTTATAACATCGATCTAACGTCCTGGATTTGTTACCTTCTCTTATTTCTCTGTTGATGTTGAAATGTTATTCTCTTTGTGTAGTATCTATCCCTCCAAGTTAGACTTCTTTCTGTTTTTCCTTTGTTGGTACTTTTAATTTGTTGTCTTCTTCCTCTTCTCTTGTTTCCCTTTCAGTTATCATATTCTGTGCTTGAAACTTTCTGGGAACACTCCAGCATCTGCCTATAATTATAACTGGCAGACTAAAACTCTTGAGTATGTGGAAGGAGCTGAACAAATTTAAGCTTTATCCTAGGTCCATATGAATGAGGATTCCTTGGGGGGAAATCCTGGTGGCAGTTCCTTTAAGTCTTTAGGGCTGAGGGACTCCCCACAGAACTCTCACAGCCTCCTGCCTGATTGGTAAAACTCTGCCCTTGAGCCCAATAAGGAAAGAGTTCTGTGACCTAATTATTTCAGTAAATCAATTACTAGCCACCCACCTCCTTTACAGAATTTTTTTGTTTTTCACTCTTTTCAGTCTATTGTTAGGAGTATAGATATCATGAAACTATCTTCACTGCATTAATGTTGTAATAATTTTATTAGTCCAGTAAGTCTCCACCTCAACACAGACGTGGTGTTATCCGAGTTGTTTATTAACAATATACACAAGCATAATTCTTAAATGAAGTACTAATTATTTGGGACTAGAAAATTCAGGCTAATAGAACCTGAGAGTTTTCTTACTAACCTTCTCCAGCACCTTCACTCCTCAATGGCCCTTAAAAACTTTTGCAGAGTTAACTTTGTAAACTTTTAGGATTACAAAGTGTATAATCCCATATAATTCTCTTCAACTTAAAGCACAGATTGCCTAAAATAGTTATTTCTTATGCATAGGAATTTGGAAAATACTCAGCATGCAATCCTAAAATGTGTAATGCTGTACAATTTACTCTATCTAAAATTTGATCTTTTAAAATATTTTATTTATTTATTTGTCAGAAGAGAGAGAGAGAGTGAGCACAAGAAGGGAGAGCTGCAGGCAGAGCAGGCAGAGGGAGAAGCAGGCACAGAGAGAGAGCACAAGCAGGGGGAGAGGGAGAAGCAGGTTCCCCGCTGAGCAGGGAGCCCGATGAGGGACTCGATCCCAGGACCCTGGAATCATGACCTGAGCAGAAGGCAGAAGCTTAACAACTGAGCCACCCAGGAGCCCCTAAAATTTGACTTAAAAAGGAAGTAAGAATAACACTTTCTAGAGTCACTTAACTCTCACTATACTGCTGTAAAGAGTAAGTTTTACAAGAGTTTCTATGTGTCCTGCAAGAATCTCTGTGTATCATGCAGGTTAAGAAAATAAATGGTCAGATTTTATCCTGAGAAGATTGTCACTAAGACTGATACCTTAATAATGCTCTACATATAATTATAGTTTAATTTGAAATTGAATTTCAATTAGTTCTTCTGTAAAGAATGAATTATTACTATCAAGCAATATTAGAACCTCAAAAATCTTATTTATATTTGTTTTCAAATCAATAAAATGTGGTTTCCGCTTATCAACATTTTTATATTAGGTATCTATTTTGAGATTAGCTAGAGACAAATGTAATTGGAAAGTAACATTGGTAGTATTAAATGAGCATGCATTCTGATTTGATCCTATGATGATTCAGATTAATGTAGATTCAGCATGTAAATATTATGAGCTTCATTTTTTGGCTTCTATGCTCTTCATATACAGCCAAATGTATAATTTGAAATTCCCCTGCCAGAAGGAGTATTCAGTATAGTATCAAAGAACAACCTAATTATTACCAATATACATCATACCTAATCTACAGCTAAACAAAAGATACACAAATATTTTAGTATAACAAATAACAGATTCTACTTATTAGTCAATGTATATCAGACAGTTGCAAAGACCTTTGCCTATATTATTGCATTTAATCCTCACAACAAAATAATAATATCATTATACCATTATCCCCAATTATACAGATGACAAAATTAAAAGTTTAGTAAGTTTCAGTGTCTTGCCCAAAATATACGCAGCTTAAAAACGGATAAGGCAGGGGTGCCTGGCTGGCTCAGTCAGGAGAGCAAGTGAGTCTTGATCTTGGGGTTCTGAGTAGGAGCCCCATATTGGGTGTAGAGAGTATTTTTTTTTTAATCAAAAAAAACAAAAAAAAACAAAACCCAGATAAGACAATACTAGAAAGTCCATTAGAGAGTATATTATGCAAATCAAGGTGCTATACTACAGTGTGTGTGTGTGTGTGTGTGTGTGTGTGTGTGTGCAAAACAGTACCCTGTTCTAATATCACTATTAGCCAATATACTTATAATGATATAATCTATTGTAAGCAGAATGTCTTAGATATCTACATACTAATCCCCAGAACCTGAGAATATATTAGGTTACGTGGTAAAGGAGAATTAAGTTTAAAATGGAATTGATCTTAACTATAGAGAACTGAGGGTTGCTGGAGGGGAGGTGGGCAGGAGGGATGGGTTAAATGGGTGATGGGCATTAAGGAGGCCACTTGTCATGAGCACCAGGTATTGTATTTAAGTGTTGAATCATATATTGTACACCTGAAACTAATATTACACTGTATGTTAACTAACTGGAATTTAAATAAACACTTGAGAAAAAAAATAATAAAATGGAATTAATATTGCTTATTGGGTGACCTTGAGATGGAATGTTTTCCTGGATTATCTTCGTGAGTTCAGTGTAATCACTAGATCCTTTTAAGTGGAAGAGGGAAGAAGAATAGGGAGAACAGACAGATTACAGTGGGAGACAGACTTGGCCCAATATCTCTGGTTTTAAAAGTGGAGTAAGAGGGCTATCAGCCAAGGATGTGGGTGACCTCCAGAAGCTCAAAAGGGCAAGGTAACAGATTTTCCTTTGAAACTCTAAAAAGGAAAGCAGCCCTGCCAACACTTGGATTTTAGCCCAGTTAAGACAGATTTAACACATCTGAACTACCTAATGATAATAAATGTGTATTGCTTTAAGCTAATAAGTTTGTCGGAATTTGTTACACCCGCAATAAGAACCTAATACACAATCTCAAAAAGGAACAATTCGCAATAAGAACCTAATACACAATCTCAAAAAGGAACAATTAAGAGCTAAAAAGTAATCAAGGAAAAGCTTTCAAATTTAGTTTCAGCGCTGTCTTTTGAAGAAGTAGGGCACTTTATACTAGTAAAAATATGTCTTGCTTTTTTACAGAGTTGGCACAATACTCACATATATAGAAGAATCTGAAAGACTGTGCCAAAGCTGTAACTGAGAAATAAGACATACAAACAAATGTTCTGCTTTTTGCTTATCATTTAGCAATTACATGACACTATTTATGTAAATTGGGTAAAATGTTCTTTTAAAAATTTTTCAAAGTTTACAAATATTTAATTGTTTTTACTCAGTCTATAGAATTTTATTAAATCATTCTGAATTAAAAAAATCAGGTGGTTTTTTGGGGAGGCCTCTTTAGCTCTTAATTTAAAATTCACACAGTTACTTCTGCCTACTTTGTAAAGTGAATATTTTTCCTATGGCCTAAATCAATGGGCAGAGAAGTATACTTATGCCTTGGAGGAAGGGGCAGGGTAGGAAATGAACACTAGTTGAAACATCATACACTGTACAACACCCAACAACAATAAAAAAGAATCTTGGCTAAAAGTATAATTTTTATGCTTCTCCAAGTATTGGTATTCATTGTCCCATCAACTAATCATTCAGGGGCCAAAGTCTATTCAACCATAAAGAGTTTGAACATTATAGTGAGTTAAGCCAAGTTTTATTTCCTGTAAATTTTATTCAAAATTATACTTTGGACCCTCAAAAAACATCACCCCATACACTTTATCAGCTTGGGGAAGAACTATTATAAACACAAATTTAAATGGTCATTTATAATTATGCAGCCATCAAAAAAAATGAAATCTTGCCATTTGCAATGACGTGGATGGAACTAGAGGGTATTATTCTAAGTGAAATAAGTTAATCAGAGAAAGACAAGTATCATATGATCTCACTGATATGAGGGATTTGAGAAATAAGATAGAAGATGATAGGGGAAGGGAGGGAAAAATGAAACAAGATGAAACCAGAGAGGGAGACAAACCATAAGAGACTCTTAATCTCAGGAAACAAACAGGGTTGCTGGAGTGGAGCGGGGTGGGAGGAATGTGGTGGCTGGGTGATGGACACTGGGGAGGGTATGTACTATGGTGAGTGCTGTGAATTGTGTAAGACTGATGAATCACAGACTGGTACCCCTGAAACAAATAATACATTATATGTTAATAAAAAATATTTTTTTTAATTAAAAAAAATAAGTGGTCATTTATATTTGCACCTTAGGGTGGTTATGTCTGTTAAAGGCCAAATAAAAATCAAAAATACAAATCTAGAAACATGAATTTAGAAATGAGAAAATAGTCTTGGAAATGAAATCTATTTGTTCAGGAATGTGCTTTTCAAAATAAAATCCTGAGTACTTAATATAATGGCCAATTATAGTCTTTGATAGAAGAAGAAAGTCTTAATTGTATCTCTGAACTGTAGGGAGTTTTGTTGGAATGCAACAAATAGTTTCTTTCCTATATAGGTACCAAATCTATTTTAAGAACTTATATTTAGTACTTTTGAATATATGTTAGATTGGTCAGAAATGTTCTTTGCAGTCTATAATGAGCCATGGGGTTAATTTTTTCATATTGCTGTCCAGCTAATTGGAAAAGTTTTACTCATCAGTAATAATAAGCATTAAATATTCTTGGGATCTAGTCCAATAGCACTCTTAATATACAATAATACTTGTGTGTTTCAATTTTTATTATATCCTAGGTAAAGAGAACATAACAATAGCATTTTGTTATTTATTTTAATTGCCTTTCATCAAGTAAGTTCATAGCTAATTTCCTTAGAAAGTGTACCTATTTTAAGTTCACCTCTGTAATATTTTTAAACATGGTACTTCCATTTAATAAATAGAATATTAAATATTACATAATGAGACATACACTCTTATAAGTTAGTAGGGAAATTATAGTTTAAAATCTAGCTCATCTGGGTCACCTGGGTGCCTCAGTTAGTTGAGCTTTCAACTCTTGATTTCGGCTCAGGTCATGATCTCAGGCTCCTCAGATAGAGCCCAGTTTCAGGCTCTGCACTCAGTGGGGAGTCTGCTGGAGATTCTCTCTCCCTCTCCCTCTGCCCGATCCCCTGCTAGCACTCTCTCTCTCTCTCAAATAAATCCTTAAAAATATAAAATAAAATAAAATCTAGCTCATCTGCCTGTTCTATTCTTTATCGTTTAAGAAGGAAAATTAGGTCAAGAGAAGATATAATATCCACTAGAAGTGTTCAAGGCATTTACCAAATTATCTTCATGTTATATATCTTTTCTTATTTATTGACTTTTATGTGGATACCATTCTCTTAGAAATCTTGACCACGGTGTATCTCTAGACTTTTAGCTTTGGTACCCTTCCCTGGTTTGTTTCATCCATATTGTGTTAATTCCCTTTGTCAGTCTGCCATACTTGGCCCCTACATTCACCTTCCTGACTGGTCTAAACTTTCCACCTCTGCATTAGGTAGAAGGATTGAAGAGCATGCAAGTTCCAATAAATGTTTGTATTTTATTCATGTGCATTATTTTAACTAATTATATTTACTACTGACATTTCTACATTTTTTTTTAATTAGAAGTGAACCATCATTCAATAATTCTCTCCTTGCTTTTCTGCAATACCATTTTATCCTGTTTTTTTTTTTTTTTTTAATTTAAAACTATCCAGTCGAGGGCACCTGGGTGGCTCAGTCGTTAAGTGTCTGTCTTCGGCTTAGGGCATGATCCCAGGGTCCTGGGATCGAGTTCCACATCAGGCTCCCTGCTTGGTGGGAAGCCTGCTTCTCCCTCTCCCACTCCCCCTGCTTGTGTTCCCTCTCTCACTGTGTCTCTCTCTGTCAAATAAATAAAATCTTAAAAAAAAAAAAAAACTATCCTGTCAAAAAATGATTTTTAGTGGATCTTCTTCCTTAATTTGCCTCCTACAATTTAGTGCAGCCTACTTTTCCTGTCTTGGTTCTCTATAAATTTCTTTCTATATATTTATCCTGGGTACCTGCAATCAAATCCCAAATCTCAACCACCAAAATTTTATGCTAATGACTTACAAATTTTAATCTCTAATTCAAAACTATCTCCAAAATTTTCTCTCTCCCTTTCCCTCTCCACCTGTCCACTAGGCTGGATGATTCATAGACATTACAACTAAACACCCTCCAAATTCAACTTCTGTCTCTTCTTCCATTTGTCCTTATTTTATTTAATACCATCACTATGAACTCAATCACTCAAGCTAAAGATTTTAGACTTACCCTAGATTCTTCTTCTCATCCCTTATACGTTTCTGCAGATTGCTCCTGTATTCGGTTTTCTATTTGCTCCATCCTCACACTCTGTACTTCTACTGTTTATTTCAGACCACCAAGCAATATACTGAACCATGCTTTTTATCATGAGCTCAATTCAGTACGTGGCTCCACCACAATGCCGGGTATCCGTTATTTCCCAGTCCCTTCCAGGACCACCCGAACCTTCTCTACATTGCTTTGTGAGGTGGATCTTTATGGGTTATATCCATAGGCTTCACTGTCTTCTGACTTCTGGTTGGTTCCTTTCAATGGGAAGCTCAGGAAGGTGACTGGAACTGCACTGAGAGTCAACTCTGGAGCATTTATTAGCTTGTTTGTCTCTTAGTGAGTCTCCATCGATTGGATTCGTATCTCCACCAAAGGCCAGGGCTTCGGTCAGGCAATCTTTTACATACAGTTACTTCTCTGGTTTAACACTCAGCTTGCCCCTTCAGGCCTTGTAGTTTGTCACCACTGGCTCATGCTATTCCTGGATTGCCGCCCTGTCCCTTTCAGTTTCCCTAAACTGCATCAATGCCTCTGCAAATAGTGCTTGTATTAATACTTCCTCACAGTATTCTGTAGGAATATACCTCCTGATCCTCTCTGGGACTTGACTGATTCATCCTCTTAATCAGCCATGTGTCCCTGCACCAACTGCTTCATTTCAATAAGCTTCAGTTTTCTCACTGTAAAAATCTGAGCAATAGCTCTTCATATGGTCTTAATGAATATTAAGTGAGATTATGTATTCAAGTGCCTAGCATAATATCTAATAATAGAGGCTGAACCACGCAACATTGCCATTTTGGTAGGTCAGGCAGTTGCACGTTAGCAATTGTATGTGTTTCAAACTTGGCGCTCAAGAAATATTAGCTTTATTATCGATATCCTCATTATTTTCTCCTCACCTCAGTTACTATAAACGCTTCCTGACTTGTTCCTAACTCTGCTCCTCGCTTCCATGTGCTCTCTAAACATACCAAATTGTTTCCTTCATTAGAAGTTCATGAAGTTCTCGCTGTCATGCAGCGTCACCAAAGACTTCTTCCTCTCTTCTCTCATTTACCACTTTTGATGCAGCTTCCACGGAACGGCCTTCACCGACAAACTCTACTAGGTAGTTCCCACCTGGCATTTTTCTTCTCAGAGATGCCTAGCTGTGCTTGTCACAAATGCCATATTTTATAATAATGACTGTGTTACTTTTAAATTGTTTCTCCTTATTCACTTATGTATAAAATCACAAAGAGAAGGAATTTTGTCCCATTCACTCATACTTATAAAAAAAAACCTCTATGCCAATGTTTGGCTCTCAATAAGTATCTGTTAGAAGTATAAATTAATAGTTAAATAGAAAATACGAAAAGAATAAATGAAAACCTAAGTATATGTCCCTTGTGACCTTAAAATATTTCATTGGTTACCCCTAGGTTCAAAATGAAAATAAAAACCTTGGATCCAGGCCCTACCTCATTCCTTGGTTTCTTCTAACACACTCTCACAAACACTTTGTGCTGTCAGCATAACAATTCCCACCATAAATCACTTAGCTTATTCACATCTTGTTTCCTTTACCCTCACTATTTTCTGAGTCTGGAATGACTGACTATCTTCCCTTTTCTTCTTAGCCAAGTCATTATACTCTTTCAAGACTCAGTTTCAGATACCCTTTCTTCAAGACAGTGTTATGAATTCCTCAGTCTGACTTAGGTATCCCGCATCTTTGTTATCTTAATAACTTGGCATAAATTTTAGCACTTGCCATAATAGAGTTGTGCTCCATATAGAATATTGTTATCAATCCCCAAGTATCTTCTAGGGTTTATGTTAGGTGATTAGGCATGGAGAGTTGACCATAGACCCGCAATCTGTTCCCTTCATACTTAAAGGAGATGAGTGATGAATGATCTCTAAGAGCTCTTACAAACATGCTTATAATCTATATTGTTTACTGTAAAAAACAATAAGCATGGTTGGCTGGAGAGTAGGTGGTAGTCAAGTGAGCATTTTACTATTTGTGCAATTAACACTGTATAAAATGGAGTAGTCCCTAAACTCTTAAAAATTCATGTTAATCAAAAGCAAAATTTATCACAATTTACTAGAAAATGAACACCTGACAACTTTGAGCTCCTCCAGAAAAGGAATATTGCATCTCTTCTTGATGCTTACCTATAGCATTTGCATCATTACTATAGTTTGGTGCTGGGTAAGATCTATTATTAGTGTGAACCTGATTTAATAATTAAACCCTTTGTAGTAATGATATACCTGAAAAGTAATGCTATACCTGAAAAGGGAAATTGTTGATGGGAGTATTACTATGTCATATTAAACAAAGTGTCTACTTCAAGGGCCTAATTACATAATAAGATAAATATAGAGTGAGATGGGAGGGCTTTCTGAACACATAGGTTGCAGATTGCAAAAATACAAGATAATAGTACATTAAAAGGAGAAGAGCCTAGGTCTATACAATGGGGATATTAAAAAGAAACATTCAGATTAGTAGAATGTATGGGTTTGGGACAGAAAAATAGGCATGGACATAAAAGAAAAACAGCCCTTCTATATTTTTTAATTCAAAAAAAGAAAAATACAGGCAATGAGGAAAACCTGTGCTTATAATGAATACATAGTTTCTACTTATTTCATTTATATTTAGTATACCACACCTAGAAAACTGAGGTAGAATAATTCCTAAAATGAACTGTGAAATTCGGTGGTTTCATCACTAACCATGACCTTTAAAAAAGTAAAATTATAAATAGATAGATTACATGAGTATGTGAAGACCACTATCACGTAGAGTCAGATCTTAAATTTGGATAATGGTATCAGAGAAATACAAATAGAAATGCCATCAAATAGGCCCGTTTAGAGTTCAGAACTTTAAAATTTTATGAAGTAAAATTGGCATATCTGGGTTCTGGTTGTCTGAGCATTGGCTACCTTAGGTTTTGCTGAAGTGCCAGTTTAATGAATGTCTTTAATATCTTTCATGAGGTAATGTTCAGGTCTTTTTTTCCCTTTCATGGACTAGATACATGGATCAAAGATGTCAGAATTATAAGCAAACTGATTAAAAACCCTTATATTATAGGTGAGTGAAAAAGTCATGTGGAAGTTTAAATATCAAGAACATGAAATATGTTCATTGAACACAGAGGGGAGAAAACATCCTCTAATCATTGGGTATTATTATTTGCTTCTAAGGCCCTTTTCTCCCGTTTGACTCAATGACGCATATATGAGTTTTATTTGTTGTGACACTTGAATTTGCAAATGACCAAGACCCAATTCAAACTATTTTAAGCAATAAAGAAAATCAATGGCTTATATAACTAGAAACTCTAATTGCATTAGTTTAAGTTCCCTTCTATTAGTGCTTTCAGCTCTCCGTCCTATAGTGGTAGCCTAATTCTAAGGCTTCTGCAGATGGAAGCCCAAGAACCATCAGTTGTTCTAGGCTTCCCTCATTTGCAGTTGAAGTCCCATGAGAAATCTCACAGAGGGCTCTGACTGGCTAGCCTTGAGTCCTGAGTTTATTTCTAAATCAATCCTTTTGCTTGGGGGTTGGGATGTTCTAATTAGCTAGGATCAGACTATGTGATCCCCCTTAGATCTTGGGGGATTCAGTGAGCAACTACAGAATCATCTAGACTGAGAATATGAGATTCATAGTCTCTCACCAAGAAATTTTGAACAAAGGTCTCTTTCAGCTAACGTGCTAAGTCCGGATATCTCCCTGCTTTTTAAAAGTTGTCTCATAAAAGATCTATTTCAGAAACAGGTAAAGCCTAGGATATTACATGTATCACGTGAGTGGAGAGCAATAGTTTTTTTTTTTCTTCCTGTTCCTCCTTTACTTTTTTTTTTTTTTTTTAAGATTTTTTATTTATTTATTTGAGACAGAGAGAGTGAGCAAGAGCACAAGCCAGGGGGAAAAGCAGGGGGAGAAGCAGGTTCCCTGCTGAGGAAGGAGCCTGATGCGGGACTCGATCCCAGGACTCTGGGATCATGACCTGAGTGGAAGGCAGACGCTTAACCATCTGAGCCACCCAGGCACCCCTACTTTTTTTAAAATATTTTTTATTTATTTGACACAGAGAGAGAGGGAGGGAGGGAGAGAGAGAGAGAGAGAGAACAAGCAGGGAGAGCAGCAGAGGGAGAGGGAGAAGCAGGCTCTCTGCTTTGCAGGGAGCCCAATGTGGGGCTGGATCCCAGGACCCTGGGATCATGACCTGAGCTGAAGGCAGATGCTTAACGGACTGAGCCACCCAGGTGCCCCTGTTCCTCCTTTACCTTTATCCTTTAAAAGTTATTAAGTTGGGAGAACTGGGTAGGTTTCTTTCTTCCTTCCTTTCCTATCCCCTCCCTTCCTCAAGTAATACCTTGTTTGAGAATATTTAACATGAATTTCAAAAACTCTTATGCTATAGCTATATGAAATAAAATTGATGAGAAAAATGAGGTCAAGAAAAATTAAGATGGGGAAATAAAAGCAAATAATACTGTTAGTTTTTTTTTAATGCATTAATATCCTAATCATCTGCCAATGGAAGATAATATATTCTGGATTCCAAACATTCCATCAGACCAGTCAGAGACCAAATAGTTACATGATTCAGAAGGTACAGAAAGAGAGGAAATCAAACAGTTCCTCTGAAGGAACAGACTTTTCTGACTCTGAAACCAGAGAGGTATTTCTTTTAAGAGCCTTCATAGAGGGGGAAAAATGGGAGAAGTCATCATAGAAAGAATACCAAATAATGTACAATATTATCAACATTCCTCTAGTAAATATAGCTATTAAATTTATAAAAATTTTGGGTTCAACATTTCTACAATAAATGAAGCTACTGGATTTAAAGAACTATTTCTTTAAGTCCACCAATATAAGTTAATATCATTTAATGAAATTTCAAGCCTATAAAAACCATCCTCAAAAAGGGTTAATAGAATATTGGTCAAAATTTTAACAGAACTCATAAAGACTGCATTTTCTGCTCCGGTCTCCTGTGAGCTACTGCAAATTTGTAACCATGGTAGTGATATTATCAGATTTGATTTTTGAAAAATTATTCCATTAGCTTTTGTAATAATGGATTGGGGTTTGAGATTAGAGGTAAAGTCATAATTGTATTAGTCCAATCAGAAATGGAAATGGAGGAACTTTAGTCAGAGACCCCTTTGTACACTCAATTTTATTCCCTCTAAAATGCAAACCTACTTCTTTCTAACTCCCTCTGGTTCTTCATACCTCGGTCTATATGTCAATTCATGTAGGATTTATTCTCTAACTTTTCTACTTTCTCTCAAAAGTTAGGTCCTACTCCTATGTGACCACTCCTCTCCTTGTCACATAGGAAATGTTTGGCTTATTGATTTTTCCTCCCACAGAGGTTGTATCCATGATCTCTGTATATATTAGCCCAGGGATATAATAGAGAATTACAAATTAATGGATGAACATACAAATGCACAAGAATAGAAGGTGTTAGCCATGTGGAGACCTAGCAGCCTGACAGCTCCACAGATCACTGAATTGGAAAAAAAGAAGCAAATCCCTTAAGTGTTGTGTATGGGTATCCTATTTGGAAAATATAAAAACATGGGAACAGTTTTAATAAACTAGACCTTCTAATGTTGTTTCTTTTAAACATACCTTATTGAAAAAATGATAGATTCGAAAAGTTGCTAGAAAGACAAAAATAACTTCACTGCACTTTAAGAAACCAGGTCATTTTTTAAAGAGAATATCTACTGAACAGTATTAGTGAAAGAAAAATGTTTCGTAACAATGAAAAAAAAATCAAATTAACAGGGCACCTATTCCCAGATCTCCAAATCAAGACCCTAGGCTTTTTCCCCCCTACCAATTCAACTAACAGCTCCTCTCAACCAAGAGGACTTTCTCCTATTAGTCTATTTGAAGGCACAAGGCTTCATTGGACAGGATCACTCTTAAACAGAACGAGCAAAAGTATAATAATAATATTAAAAAGTTATTGCAAACTTTGTATTTTGCAATGTTTCTTTCATGTTTCCTTTCTTTGTTTTGGTGGTCATGGTGGTGGCATTTAAGGACATTTGGAAATGGGCATATAATATTCCAAATGAATGATATAACTGGATTGGCTCATGTACCTGTCAAGTGTCCAGGGCGGCATCACTTAAAAAGACTATTGATTTTAACAGCAAATGCAAGTGTCTTACACTTCAGAAGTGGAAAAAAAAATGACTGAGCAAGACTGCCATCTAATTCTTAGAGACCACATTGATTAATCCCTGTCAACATCTATAGATTTCACCTTAAACTCTGCTGATTTTCCACAGCTATTAGATGCTAGGTCTTAAGCAGACAGAGCAAAGAGCGGGGAGACTTTGACATTGTCTTAAATTATAGTGACTCAGTTTGGATCTTAACCAGTGTGTAAGTAACTGAAAAAAAGGTGGATAAAATGTCAGGAGACATGGAGAGCTTTTTTAATTAAAATTTCAGCACTGTAGTACATAACCAATATGTTCTAATATTTGAGAATTGTATGAAATGGTATATAAAATAGTGCAATTGATAACATCATCTCTAAATTAGGAGATGAGTGATAAGGACTTCGTGCAAAAAGCATTAGTCTATCTGTAGAAATAGATTATTCTCCATGTTACATAAGAAAGTTACCTTTTACAAACTAAATGTTTTATTTTCTGCTTGTTCATTTGATCTTTGCTATCTTTTCAATTTTAGAAATTGGATTTTTTTTCTCTTTAGTAAACAAAACCAACTGCTGAAAAATTGTTGAAGCAATTATTTATTTAACATGATTAGATCCCTAAACATTGCCAAGAAAAATCCTGTCCCTCCCTGCTGGCTAAATCCTCTGTACGTTAAATTCTGAAAGCACACAGGACTTTCCATTTAGGGGCATGCTTTTGTTCGGTGCTTTAATTCTCACAAGAGAATGGCAAGCCTATCTTCAGCTATGTGGATTCTTAAAGGGCATGGTTCTGTACCTCAGTGATGTCACAGAGTAGTTGTGCTCCTGGAGCTCCTCTGCAATTAACTTCAAACGCACGGCCATTTTTTTAGAACTATCTAAAACCAAGCTGAAGGACACAACATTTATGTAAGTTTGTCTGAAGCAGCCTCCCCTAAATATACTTGACCATGGAGCCTTTTCTTTTGTAAGAAACATACTTGGGGGCATGGTACATCCAAGGACGGGCAGAGGATAGATGAGCCAACAAAGGAGGATTAAAAAAAGGGAACAAGAAAGAAGCCCCCCAAAAAGTGAAAGGATGGAAAAATAGGGAGAAGAAATTTCAAAGGAAGATATTTTCAGGGGCCCAAGTTATATCCTTACTTCTTGACATTTGAGATGTCGACACTGTTCCTCTCCCAACATGGAAGGGAGGATGAGAATAGAGACCACTAGTGCTGTCATCTTCATCTTTCATTAAAAATTCAATTGGAAAAATATAATTCTAACTTGTGCTCACAAACAGTAGCAATTCTTCTCTCTGAGAAATGCAGTCATTTGAATTTAAATCTGACTCATTTTGGGAGGGATAAAAAGAAGAAAGGGTAGCAAAATAACAGTTCCCTTCAGAAGCCAATAATAAAAACAACCTCACTGTTATATTACATATGATGTGTTGCTAAACTGATGGCAGATATTTTGCTAGGTATTTTATACATGTTATCACATTTAGTCCTCAAAACAACTACATGAGGGAGGTACTGTAATTCTTTTATAATATAGGAAATTACTTAGAGTAATAAAGCTGGTAATATAGTAATAAAGTGGAAGGGACACCATTCAAACACAGGTTATCTGACTCCATAGTATGTGATCTTCTGGTTGTCTTCTCTCTACCATACTACCAAGGGTTTCCACCTATACCAAGGGTTTTCAGAATTTTTATCTTTGTATATTAAATAGAGTGGATAAGAAAATCCGTGTGTGTGTCCACCTGCTCAAGAAAAAGTTTTGTGTGAAACAAGAGCCAGAGGTCACAATTCATAGATTATCTAAATCGTATGCTCTCCAGCTCTAGATGGTGCTCTTTCAGTATTCTAAGTTAGGGATGTACCACTCTTTCCACCCCACAATCTCCCTGTGTTTGAGTATCTTTTGAACTAGCTTAATTGACCAAAAATCCTTTTTGAAATTTTTCATATGCCCTCATCCCATGACTAAACTGAATTAAATATTCAAAAGGCACTTTTTTAAAAAATGTACCGCTTTAACTCAATTTCTGGTGGATACAGACAAAACAAGAACCAAAAAGAGATGTGATAACATTTGCCCTTCTTTCTTATTGCCTTGTGGCAATCATGTCTGAAAAACAATATCAACGACAGCAATGTCAACAACAACACAGTGACAGATTTTGAGCGTTTCCTATATTCCAGGCCCTATTCGATGTTCAAGGTTCCAAGGAAGGACAATCTGCCATGCTAACATTCTTTCTCAGGTTGCCGGTGACTGCTAGTGGGTGTGATGTAACAATGACCCGTTGGCCAGTTCAGGACTTTTTGTACATCTGTTCACCTCTGTTTTCTTTGTTTTGCTATTGCTTTGATTTCTGCTCATAGGCTACACCATGTGAGACAAGTTGCATCAGAAATTCATCTGAATGGGGGCGCCTGGGTGGCTCAGTCCTTAAGCGTCTGCCTTCAGCTCAGGTCATGATCCCAGGGTCCTGGGATCGAGCCCCGCATCGGGCTCCCTGCTCAGCGGGGAGCCTGCTTTTCCCTCTCCCGCTCCCCCTGCTTGTGTTCCCTCTCTTGCTGTGTCTCTCTCTGTGAAATAAATAAGTTAAATCTTTAAAAAAAAAAAAAAAGAAAGAAATTCATCTGAATGAAAATAACACCTTCGGTCCTCTTGTCTTGTAGTAAAATGTCCTGTTCTCAGAACCAATCAATGATTCTTCTTCCTCATCCATATAAAAAATATCATTTTATCAACATTTTATCAATGGTACTGGGTCAGAAGGCCCCAAGTGAAACATGTAATACTTATGTATCCATGTAGATATATCCTATCTACAACCTGATTGTGATGCACAGTGGGCTTTTGTGATTTTTTTTTTTTGCTTTTTTGTCATTTTATTTCTGCTGTTTCTTTAGATTTCTAGATAAATTGTGCTTAAGCTTATTCACAAAACTCTATGAAGAACCTTGGGACTCAGTTTTGCTCAGCCAGGGCACATGTCCCCTCTTTGGCCCCCACCCCCTTAAGACTCTAGGATGGACTTTGAATAGTGGCAGAACCTTGTTTTTCACAGAACCACGGTTATTTGGGCAAAGGGGAGACTGGCAGAAGACATAAGTTTGGCTTCAGGCACAAAAAAACCTGACATCTTTCCAAAACAGCAGTGCAACTGGCAAGTATCCTGAGTCAGTTACCAGTTAGTATTCCCAAATGGGAAACAATAGTTCTCTTGGTGGACTAAGGCTCCAGAGAATTCTCTTCCCATATCTTGCTGTAGTTTATTAAGTTTTGGATTGAGTCCTTAAGGCTTTCTCTATTCATTAAAATCCAACACCATGATTTATAGAACTGTCATTCTCTCAAAGTGATAATCACTGATAAACTTTGTTAATATCAGATTCTTTATGTCTAAATGAGGGAGAATGAAGGGTTGTATGGCATAACAATAATTAAGGAACATACCCAAAGATATGACCATCACATTTCATGCACAACTACCTGGTCATAGCTGGGCTAACTCTCAAGTCTATAACTCTCCACTGACCAGATTAGTGACTTTAGAAAAATATTATAGCTTATATATTAAAAGCATGAAGTCAAATGCATAAATCAGAAGTCAAGCTTCACACTAATTATCCATGTGTCCTTGTAAAAGCTATTTAACCATTTTCTGTTTCAATTTTCTAATCTATAAAGCTGAGATAATATCTATTTGGCAGGGTTGTTTTGAGCATTAAAAATGAATATACATATATAGCACTTAAAAGAGCACCAGGCCCAGGATAAGCATGCAATGAATATCTGTGACTATTGCTGTTGGTATCCTCAACTAACTGAATCATCTAATATGGTATCAGATAAGACTCAACACTTTCCATGGAGGTCTACATTTAACGGTTAATAACGTGATCAAAATAGCTCATGCCATTCTACTATTTTAGGTGAGTTTGGCAATGTGCAATACTTTATGCTTTATTTACATTCCCTCAATACTGCTTAGCAGAAAACACTTGCTACTTGGAACTCCCTTCACTTTCCTCTCCGCTGTTTCTCTTTATTAGTTGTTGAGTGACTGTGCCTTGGAGTCACTGCCTCCTTCTGCCCCACGAACGCACCATACAAAAATAACCCCATGGTATCTAGGTTAAAGGTTCTCTTGGTTTTCAGTCTTATAGGAGAGAACATACCAATCAGGTATTAAACTTTCAGGGATTCATGGCACTTGGGGGTGGATATGTGACCTTTGTGTTGCCAAATTTTTGTGATCATGAGCAATCTTCACGTGCATAAAGTATTAATGGGCTCTAATGCTTTGAATTACCTTAAACCACAAGTATTACATATGGATATACTTTGAAACCATTTAAAATACTATGGCAAAAAAATTTGTAACGATCTGTATTGGAGATAAAGTTTTCACAAAAATACCTACATTCTCATCTACATGTTACATTACTGTACTTATGACTCTATTCAGTCAGAGGCATTCATTGGACTTGCGAAATATTAGGATTGTTGGAACAGGTATACAAGGAGAAATAGGGGATCAGCAGTCAGCTTTTGGAATCCAAAATTGACTTTGAGTTAAAAGCGTGATAAGAACCTTAAAAACCGGATTTTATTGAGAGAATAAAGGATTTTCTAAATTCATTTAGGTTCCATTACCATGTTGAAAAATGGATTTGGAAGACTACATCATAGAGCAGTCTCATATTTTGGAGAAGGTAAACCCTTTTTCACTTGAGCTCTGGATTTTAGTTTCTATGGGCAAGAAGGAAGATATGATTGAGGGAAATCCATGGTATAAAGGAGTGGTAAGTCTGCCCTTCCCTTCTTTCTCAGTGGTTTGTGAGAAATGGAAAAGAAAGGTAGTGGGAAAGACGTGTTAAATCTACTCAGAAATCAGGTGAAACCAGCCAAGAGAGCACCTTAGGAACACCAAGATAAGTATGGGAGATCTTGAGAACATCAGGGGAATAAGAGATAGCCTTCCCTGGCAAAGCCTGTAGGAATCTGAAAGCCTTGGATCTATCCAACAAGCCTCTCTCTAGACCAAATTCAAAAACCTTCACAGTGACAGCACAGGGGTGATGAAGGGAGAGGACTACACAAATGAGCCTGAAGCAGCTTACCTCTGAGGCAACCTTGGTTTCAAACTGCCTGGGTGTGTAAGCACTCTAGTGAGAAGACTCAGAGGGGCTAAGAGGGCCAGCAGACACCAAGGTCAACAAAGGGGCAATGCAGAGAACAAAAGACTGATATCATGGACCGATCACACCAGATCCAGAACCTCTTTATTAAGTGTGGTCACCAGACCAAAAACTACAATAGACCAGCCACTATGCATCTGACACCAGAGAGAACCCACAGGACAATAAATGAAACCTAATTCCTCCTCTCCCCTGCTGCCAAGAAAACCAGTCATCCACACTTCCATACACAGGTTCAATACAAGGTGCCCTTTTATCCCATGAGAGTAAGCTAAGCCTAACTAAATCCTCAGGCTCCTTATTGCAGAGAATTGGGAAATGGAAGAGAAATTGAAAACAGAAACTTTACTTGAATTAGATTGATTTATAACAAAGATAAAATTTAAACTGAAAAACTAACATTTTAATTTCCATTGCCAATTTTAAATTTGTTCTTGACCGTGTGTGTGTGTGTGTGTGTGTGTGTGTGTATGCACAAGCGCACATTCCTGATTAAGAGGACTGGGTGGATGAGATGAGACTAGCTTGTGGAAGACAGTAACAGTGATAGTATTAAAGGAAGAGGTTGCCACTCACTATCTGAAACAAAAAAAAAAGCTGTATTTATTGCCAGTTAAGCAAGGCAGACCTATGTTAGTACCACGCCGTCTCTGAACAAAGCCAAGTGCTGATCTCTTCTGGAGTTCAGGTAAGCAAAACTTCTGAGATCGGCCGAGCTCAGAAGCAGAGTATTTAGGCACTGGTTGATCTTTAGCTGTGGGAGCATAATTACTGGAGTGTGACTGTTGCTGATTTGTACCCTTTCAGAAGGGTGAGGCTATTACAGATTGGCTGGTTTTCCCAAAAGCCTATTTACTGGTCATTGATTCACTGAAAATTGTTTAATATAGGTTTTTGTCCTCAGTTGTTAGTATGGCCAGAAAACAAGTCTTGTCCTAGGAAGAAAGTTGCTTTAGATTTTTGTTTCTTAAATTCTCAATAGGAAACCAACTGTATTTCTGTGCCCTATCTGGGTACACAGTGTAAAACTGCAACTCTGCTTAAAAGAAAATATTATCTTAATATAAATTACCTTATAGGTTTGCAGACCGTTTTTGCTTATAACCTTCTGTTCCCTAAGAACTCGGAAAAGTGTCAAGAAAAACATCAAACGTAAGCAATCTTGGGGAGGCTGGCCAACGATGTATAATAATTTATTTTAGCATCAGGTATTTTAATACAAGGGAGAAATGAACAATGAAGATTTTGTAAGATTAAATTATATTAACTGGCCTGTATGCAATTTCAAGAGGTTTATAAAACATAGAAGAGCTTATTAAATTAAAACAATTAACTGGGAAAATAATAACCCCAATATTGACAGAAACACTATCTTCACCATACAGAGTGTAAAAAGTGATAAGCTAAATACCAAGTTCTTTAAAAAATGAATAAAGATTATCAGTTGATTCAAATAACATGAACATTTTCTTTTAAAAAACACGAGAGTAATTTCTCCTATGAAAGAAGACTACTGGCCATGCGGATTATAATAGTTGTCATTGGAGGAAATACACCCACCACTAAACTACAGTTTCTTCCAGTGTCACCCCACGAAAATGACAACTAAAAAAAACGTTGTAATTACTTTGTTAAGAAGCAGCTGGCAAACTAAGGCCTTGCTTCGAGAAAGTGCTCTCTGATCATATTTGTGCTAGGTTTCTCTTTATATTAGTCTCCAATTGCTACCGTAACCAGTTACCACAGGATGGCTTATAACAACACAAATCTATTGTCCCATATTCCACAGGTCATAGGCCGACACAGGTTTTACTGGGCTACAATCAAGGTGTTGGCAGGCCTTGTTCCTTCTGGAGGCTCTAGGCAAGAATCCATTTCCTTGTTATTTCCATCTTCCAGAGGCCGCCCTTATCCCTGGCTCATGGTTCCCTTCCTTATCTCCAAAGCCAGGATCATAGCACCTCTCTGGCCCTTCTACCATCCTCCTGTCTCTCTCTTCTTTCTCCCTTCTCCACTTTTAAGGATCCTTGCAATTACATTGGGCACACGTGGATTATTGCCCAATTTTAAGGCCACGAGATTAAGTCCATCTGCCAACTTAATGCCCCTTTGCCATGTAAACGAATATATTCACAGGTCTTAGGGCATAGGTCTTAGACACCTTTGGGGGGCCATTATTCTACCAACTACACGCTTTCTTGCCAACAAATACTGTCCTGATCCCTATCAGAGAGGTGAGCAAGAGGGTAATTGAATGAATTTAAATCAATCATCAGATTTTCTTTACTTGGTCATCAAATAAACCATTCAGAGAGTAGGGAGGCCTGTGACCCAAGTAGGAACTCACAGAGGGGCAGTTAAAACCATCCTTGGGATTTTCATATTGGAGACTCATCCCAAACCCATTAGAATGTAATCTAGGAGGTGTTGTCCTTCTAACAAATTCTCTTTCGTTCTTTCATCTAGTTCAAATTGGGTTTCCTTCCTTGCAATCAGAGCCTTCTGCATCATTTGCCTGAAAGTGACTGTACAGAATTCAGACACAAAGGGGAAAATTTTTTTTCAACCTGACTATCCACCTCTTAAATTGGTACTACTGGAGAGTGATATGAACAAAGATTTATTGTCTAATTTACTTTATTTTCTGAGAAAAGAGTGTGAAAACCACCAGAAAGGAGTCATAATCTTATTTCTTAACTGAATCCCCATCAGCAGCTAAAAGGCTGTGGCACTGAAGGGTAATAAATCAGCTTAATATGGTATTGACTAATGGTTTTGTAATTTTCAAAGTGCCTGTATTGTTCTAAATCTTGTTAGGATTTTACACCGCATTGATATGATTTCTTTTTGTAAAAAAAATAATATGCTCAAAACTTATTGGTGACCTTCCAATTTCATTTTTTTCTCAACTGAAACCATGGCAACCTGTGGATGGAGACTTTCATTTTTTCTCTGTGTTAAAGGGATCTCAATCTTCTACGACTAACCTTTCAGATAAAAATCGCTTTACTACAGATATCTAATAGGAGTGCATTTCCCTAAAACCTTGAAATAGATCCAAATACATTATTTTCCATACTTTAATACCATCTAAATTTAAGTGGTTAAAAACATATAACAAAGTGATTTATTTCAATTCATTTTTTTCCAACAGTTTTCAACATGTTTTACAAAAGAAAATTATAATTTCTCTAACATGGCACATTATCTCTTTCCACAGTAAGCTACAAGAAGTAAAAATGGGACCAAGTGACTAAATTCTCTACCATGGGTCAAGATCCAGTTTAACTATAGTCTGAACCTGAGGATATTTTATGTAGATTACTTATTAGTAATGCCCCAACTTCTCAGTTACAGTAAACCATAAAAGGCATTTTATTCAGTTTAAGTGTAAAACCAACCTATGGGAACTGTATTCAGAGTAATATTTGTAATAAAATGGTAATACTAAGTGAAAAAATGGCATTATGATGTTATAGATCAAGCCTCTCATTGGGAATCCAGCTATTTGGGATCTGGATATATTTTGGTTGTACATTCAAGAAATACTGGCTTGCTGTATGTTGGGCCCTGCACCACACACTGGGGTATAAATGGTAAAATAAACAATTTTAGAAAGGAAAAGAATCAGCTAAGTGCACATTAAGTTTAGCCCAGAGTCACTTGAAGCAACCAACCTCCCCAAACACACAGATCCCTCCTCTCACCCATTACTCATGGAGGTAAGTATATGTACTCCTCTAATACCTCCCTTTCCCATTCTTTTTTTTTAAAATTTTTTATTGTTATGTTAATCACCATACATTACATCATTCGTTTTAGATGTAGTGTTCCATGATTCATTGTTTGTGCATAACACCCAGTGCTCCATGCAGAACGTGCCCTCCTCAACACCCATCACCAGGCTAACCCATCCTCCCACCCCCCTCCCCTCTAGAACCCTCAATTTGTGTTTCAGAGTCCATAGTCTCTCATGGTTCGTCTCCCTCTCTGATTTCCCCCCCTTCATTCTTCCCCTCCTGCTATCTTAAAAATCCTTAGTCCTCATGGAATCTAATGTGAGAAATAAGAACTAATGACTATTGTGAAGAATGATACTTGTATACAATGAAAGAATAAAATGGGTACAGAGGTATATGTAGCTTGTATATGGTCCCCCCACAAAAATGTCCACATCCTATCTGATAGACTCTGTGACATTACCTTACAAGGCCAAAGGGATTTGGCAGGTGCAATTAAGGTAAGGATTCTGAGATGATGGGGATTATCGTGGCCTTCCTCAGTAGGACCAATGTAATCACAAGGGTCCTTATAAAAAACACAAAGGAAGGACAAAGTCACAGAAAAATGTAATGACAGACGGAGGTCAGAGAGTAGAAAAGATGCTGAACAGATGGCTTTGAAGATAGTGAAGAGGCCATGAACCAAGGAGTCTTCATGGGCTCTGGAATTGGAAAAAGCAAGGAAACAGATTCTCTCCTAGATCCTCTAGAAGGAACAGGGAGGGACCTGCTGACACCTGCATTTTAGCTGAGTGAGACCCCCGCTGGACTTGTGACCTAAAGAACTGGAAGAAAAAAAAATGTGTTGTTTTAAGCCCTTAAGTTTGTAATCATTTGTTAACAGTAGCAATGGGCGACTGCAACCACTGGTAAGATCTTACTGCCGTAAAAATTAATCTTAGAGGGGCATCTGGGTGGCTCAGTCGGTTAAGTGTCTGTCTTTGGCTCGGGTCATGATCTCGGGGTCCTGGGGTCAAGCCCCATATCGGGCTCCCCGCTCCCTCTACCTGCCACTCCCCCTTCTTGTGCTCTCTTTCTGTCAAATAAATAAAATCTTTTAAAAAAATTAATCTTAGATATTATTCTATGAAGAATTCTAAATGTAGACAATGGATTTTAAGTGAATAACAAAGACTGCAAGTACATATACATATGTAATAATGTTCTAAATATTTCCTTTCTGCTTCTCAGTGATTCACTTTGATATGATCCTTTGGCTCTTCATTACCACATATGACCATCTTGTTGATCTCTATTCATATTCAGTGTAACTTTCAATACTCCCAGTTCTTTTACTTCTCTCTTTCTCCCACCCCAAGCCTTTATAAATATATATGTATGCACACACACATACCCCTAAACACATATCATAATGCCTTTCCATTCAGAAAACTTCTAGCAAGAATCCCCAGCAACTGCACTGGTAAGGACTTCTATTTTCTTCCAGAACTTAAATAAGTATTTTCTTTTTTCTCCTTTTTCTAGATCAGTGATTTTCACTGAGTGAAGCCAACAAATACCTTGCTGAGTGGAGTAAGATCCCACAATGTAAAAAGAAAAATAGAAATGTCATATATAGTGCTTAAGTAATATGGATCTGGGAGCCCTCAATGTACTTCCAAAATTATATTCTATAAGGACTACGTGTTAAATACCACACTTCAAAATTGAAATCCTTGGCAAACTGCCTTGACTGATTTTTTAAAAAATTTATTCCATGTACTGAAAAATCTCTTGATCTGACAAGTTTTTAATCACGTATTCCAGGATCTGAATCTGAAAATCTCAAAAATGATTCCACCTAATGTAGCCAATTCACACACACAAACTAGTGACACTATCAGGTAAGTCCATGCATTAGAGTCACTCATGTGTGTGAAACAGAACGTTAAAAAAACCATTTCCCCAAAAGTGCAACTTTACAATGGATTATGTATGAAACCCATATGCCTTAGAGAAATCTCCTACAGAGATCACTCTGGAGTATCTCATTCAAGCAAAGAATTTTCTTCCTATACATGGATTTAAAAGAATTCATCTCAAGTAAAATAAATGAGTATGTGATTCTTTGCTTTTTGATTGTATCAAACCAATCTGATTTGAGTAATGTTTTTCTTTCAATTTGGTAAAATGATAACAAAATTTTCAATGATCCTTTGAAAGTAAGAAAGAAAACTTCTCCCATTTAAGAAAACAGTATTTTTGAGGGCTCTGTGAATCCTTACAATATAAATGTCTCTTTTTTTCCCCCTCTTAGTCTCTTTGCCCTTTTATTCTTGCCCCATTATCAAGTCACCTTGCAAACCAGAACAAAAATTTACTCAACCATGACAAAGAAATCACTCTTGAAGTTTGAGGAAACATGTTTGGCATTCACAATACAAACCTAGCTCCTCACCTATGGTGAAACCTTCAATTAATTTGTAACATAGAGATAAATTAAGAGTTTATTATGCCCACACTGCAAATACCTGGATAAAAGGTAAAATAACCAATAAAACAAAAATTATTTCTGGTATTTGAGATGTTTAGGGATTTGTTGTCACTTAATTTATCCAGATGTGATAGATATTTTTTTAAGATTTATGTATTTGAGAGAGAGAGAGCATGCACACAAGAGGGGAGAGGTGGAGAGTCAGAGGGAGAGGGCAAGGGAGAGTGACAAGCAGACTCTGTGCAGAGCATGGAGCTCAACGTGGGGCTCAATCCCACTACCCCAAGATCATGACCTGAGCTGAAACCAAGAGTCCGATGCTTAACTGCCTGAGCCACCCAGGCGCCTCAAGATGTGATAGTTTCAACAACTGAAGTTCAGTCTTTCTTTTTCCTTTAACAAACTAATAAATGCATTGAAAAACACAGATCATTAATAAACTCTGGGATTTGTTGAAGATACTCCTGTACACAAAGAGAAAGTAAAATGATCACCATTTCGGCCAGTTATGTTTTAAAATTAAATCAAGTGTTAAAAAACCTATCTTGAAAAAACTGCTGTGCCTAAATACAATAAATCGTGAAGCATTACTGTGAGAAATATGCTGTGCTCCTTTTCTTTTTTAAAAAAGCATTTTTAAATATTAAAAGAATAGACACTCAAAGGCCCTGTGACTTACTGCTGGTATTTTCTAGGAGAAACTGATACATTACTGCAGAATGCTGAGGAGCTGCTAGGCACCCTTAAAAACTAATTATTTTTTCAAATGTTGACTTGTGGCGGTTTTCCTAGATGGATTTTTAATTTGAAACCTACTCTCCATTTTTTTAATTTAATAAAAATATTTTGTATTGCATCTGTCTTCTACTGGCAATATTGCCAGTTTGTACTGATTTTTGGCATATTTTCCTTCTTAATTGCCTTTCCGTATTCTACAGCATTATTATGCACTGATTTCAAATAAAAGGAAATGGTGATTAAACACTTTACACCCTGAAGAAAGGGAATTTGAAAGCCTTTCTGAAATGCAAGCAATCCTTGAAAACTCTATTAAAATATGAAAAAAATAACTTACTATTGGGCATTTTAAGAACGAAATTTATTTCCAGCATCTGTGATTGCAGTTTTCCTTAACTAAAAAACAACTCGATTCATTTTTATAAAATGTTTGCCTTTGTGACATAAGTTCTATGATAATCATTATATTTCATTTAAAAAAATAGATTTACGAAGGTAATTCCTGGATATGGCATGTTTATTTAATAACCACCAATGTGTAAATATACTATTGTTTTAAAAAGTTACAATTTTTTTCAGAGTATCTATATGTAATCTTAGTTTTCCTTTGTTAACAAAAAGTAAATAATTATCCTTAGCTGATTATCCAATTTCTCATAAAACTTTTACATTACAGAATCTAGACTCAATAAATATAGCAATTTATGATCAGGAGGCAAATAGCAGCCTTTTTATTTTGCACGAAGAAGAAATAAGGAAGAAAGAGTTGGTTCCCCAGTCTAGTCCTTATTTATGTCAAAAACTTAAATTAACTGCTGATTTTGAACTCATTGCCATGTATTTAAATCAGTTAGGGAAGAATCAGAGGGTCAATACAAATATATTTAAGGTTATAAGATAGGTTCAATCTTAGGACCTAAGTTTCCCATTAATTCAAGAATACTGTAATCAGAATTAGATTATCCTGGCCGACTGGTGCCCTAATGGAACAGCAGGTTTCTGATCCTAAAACTCTATGAAGAAAAAGGGAAGTGTCCATAAGCATGCCATCATGACATATTTGTCTTAGTATGGATTTGGCAATATATGAACTTGTCCTGTTAAATCTATGAATTTCATTTTTATCTTTTCTTTCCACACTCCTAATCCCATAAAGTTTTCCTATTCAGTCTGACAAATCTTTTAGGCCATTTCACAAGGCCAAGTTTTAGTGTGAGAAATGTTTAACATAAATCTCTCCGGCTTTGGCAACAAAAGTAGTCAAATAGAGTAACTGAATGAGTCTACTTATAAATTTGTCCCTTCCAGGGACTTCAAAAAGTCTTGTCAAATATTCTTAGAATATTCCTAAAATGATATGATAGGCCATAAGGAAAACCCTAATACATTTCCAAATGTGCATTTTGTACTGTTATCACTGTTGGAACATAGTTCAATAAAACTAGAAATTAAAAGCAAAACTTTAAATTAAAAAAAAGTATTTTGGGACACCTGAGTGGCTCACTCAGTCAAGCAGCTGCCTTTGGCTCAGGTCATGATTCCAGGGTCCTGGAATCAAGTTCCGCGAAGGGCTCCTTGCTTGGCAGGGAGCCTAGTTCTCCCTCTGCCTGCCGCTTCCCCTGCTTGTGCGCTCTCTCTCTTTGACAAATAAATAAAATCTTTAAAAAAAATAAAAATAAAAAACAAATAAATAAATAAATAAAGGTATTTTGGGGAGAACACTTTTCCAAAAATATTTTGGAACAAAGGAGAAATCAAAATAGAAATTTTAGACTGTTTTGCATAGATCAAAATGAGAAAATATCTTGTATCAAAAAATCTATTGGGGCTAAATTTGTACTCAAGAAAAAATTAAAGGCACTGTGAATCTTATTTCATTGAATGAGAAAGCATAATAAGTGAAATAAATTCACTCCAAAAAGCTAGAAAAGCAACAGTCAAATAAAAATAAGAAAATTAGGAGAGAGAATATAAAGATATAACTAGATAAATTCATTAGAAAACAGAAACATTACATTTTTTTAAAATACAGTGAATGTTTTTTTAATAAATCAATATATTCATGATTGGCAAACTATTTCTGTGAATGCCCATGGAGTAAATATTTTTTAAGCTTTGCAGGCCATTGGATCTCTGTAGCAACCACTCAAATCTCTCATTGTAGCATGAAATCAGTCATAGACAATATATAATGAATGGGTATGACTATGTTCCAATTAAACTTTATATAAAAATGAGCAGCAGACAAGATTTGGTTTGCATAGTTGCCTGACCTCCGAATTAAACCAAGCTTTCTCAACAATGATCCCCATTAGTTTTCTAGAGTGACGGTAGCATTCAGGACATGAATAACTATCATATCATATCATATCATATCAAGGAATAGGAGTATTCAGAGGAAACAAAGCAAAAGAAAACAACAAATATGATTATGTTAGTATTAAAAAGAGGTGCATATCACAGAACAGTTTACAAAATTTATGTGGATTTGTAGGTAAAACGAGTTTAATGAAAAACTTTTTGCTTCTTGCAGAAACCTAGGAACTTGAATGTACTGAATTTATTAGAAATAGGCACTGGAAAAATTCAAGTAGTGATGACAGTCTCCAGCAAAACTAAACCCCCGAAACAAGAAATGAAGAGATACAGTATTAGAAGATATATGTAACAACTTGTATATAAAATTGATAGGGAAGTTAGTATTTTTATAAAGAAGAAGAAATATCCATGTAATTTTATATATGTAAGCAACCACTATGATCAGTTCAGATTACATTCATGAAATGATTAGCCATTATTTGAATAGGTCTTTCTTTACAAATTTGATTATCTGAAAAATGTAAGATTAACAACAAAAAGTTAAATAAATAGAATTCATGAACTTTCCCTTTGAGTAAACCAGTATTAAATAAGGACTTATTTTAAATCAATAACCAATAAAAACACTTTAAGAAGATGAAAACAGTAAGGGGAATAGGCCAAATGAGAAATGTATATAGTCAACACGAATAAAAATTTAAAACTATGCAAGACAAAAGGTTTGGTAAAATGGAGACCTATCATGATCTTGATTAGGAAAATTCCATATTGCCAAAAAAAAAAAAAAAATGATCTCCAATCACTATCTAAATTCTAATTGTGATTAAATTACATTAGTATTTGGAGTTTGGAAAACTGATTCTAAATATAGTCTGAAGGAATAAAAGTGACATTAGCCAACATTTATGAAAAGATTATCTGACTAGCAGCAAGAACAGTGGTTAGCAGTCTCCAACTGTTAGCTCTTTTAGGCTCCACCTCAGTTTGTGAGCTGAGTTCACACTGTTCTTATATTACCTCTGGAAAATAATTAAGCAAGTAGCTCTAATTCCCGTGTCACTCACCACCGCTGCCACCTTGTTCTTTTCTGAGCTCATAAATATCTCTATATAAGAGGTCTTGGATGACTTGAAATAAGAAAAACGGGGGCTTGTTCTACAGATGTCAGCTAGGAATATGGGGCAATTCTGGAAAAGGAGAATGGCTATACTAAAGGAACTCTCAGGAATGACTTTAAGAGTGGGGAGGGAAAATCTTCAAAGGGTAGAACTTAGAACAATACCCCTGGTCATTCACTAGGTCAAGCAAGAATTGACCATATATATTCAGCTGGTGGCAAATGGCCTCACCAGCTGATCAAGGTCCTAGAAGGAGAAACAATGGGAGACTGGAGACAACAAAGACTGCAATAATGGCATGTGGATGGACAGGAAAGTGGGAATTAAATGAGACTATCTTTGTATCCCTTGTTACTGCCCTCCAGACAATATGATTTAGCCAGTTGCTAGTAGTCCACCTTCAACATTGGCCGGAACTGTCATGACAGGTACACCAATGGAGTGGTCATGACAAGCAGAGATGCAGGGTAGTGGGGGCTCAACAACATGGCCCCCCCTACTTACCCAGGCTAACCTAGCTGTTTCTGCCTTTGAATGCCAGCAAGAGAAACCAACAATGAGCCCCTGGTATGAGAGTATTCCTCATAGAGACTCCTGAAAGAACCAGGGGTATATTCATTCAGGTATGAACATTTATTCTGGGTATGGAATTTTATTTCTTGCCCACAGTGTCCCAGCCAGCATCATTACCGGTAGCCATTTAAATTACACCTCGGATAAATATTTAGTAATATAAATAACATATAGTGTGTGACAAAACAGTATCCGATCCCATAATCATTGAACATGATGTATGTGTATGGAAAAAATGATCCCACATAGATTATAGTGATGATCTGGGTGGTTCTTTTTTATATGAATTTTACCTTCATTTTTTTTCCTCATGCTACAGGCTGATTTTTATGTTGGAAACATCAAGTACTCTAACAAATATTTTTTGATTTAAAAATAACATTATACATCATTAGTTCTCAGTTGGACAGCACATTAGTGAATACCATAATAGTTTGAACTATTCCATCTCCCACAACTGAACATCTTGTTCTCTGAATCAAGTTGTGAATTTTGTAGACAATCTCTGCACTGACCAGACTTAATTCTATTAGAGTATGTTGGATGTCATTTTTACATATTCATCTGTAACTAGTATAGCCAATAGGGAGGGAGTGTGCAATGCGATAGCCCTGGGTCTATTTGAAGGATTACTGCTAAATAAATAAGCAAGGGCTGCAGTTTATAGCTCCTTCTCAAATCTTTGGCATTCACTTTGCTTAAAAAAATAGCTCATATGTATTTTTTACCTTATCGCAATCCTTTTCACAAAAGTAAGGGCTGGTGAAAAATATAGTATTTTATCAATTGTATATAAAGTAAGCAATGCCAACAAGCATATGTCCCTGGGGATCCATAGACTACCTAACAGCTGTGAGTTTCTGTGACTGTTATCTAAAAGCAACATTCAAAAGGCTCCTTGGGGACAAAAGAATATAGGATATGAATTGCTTGTTAGTATGTGTTTGTTGTAAGGGATATGGTAAACCAAATACGAACTTGTTCTTTAGTGGCTAAACAACTAAATATGTTGGCTAATCAATGGCCAATAACATTAGTATTTATTCATTCTTATACTGTTGCAATGAAATAGGTGTCATTTTACACCTACAAGTGTGCATCTACAGCTCAAAGCCAAAACTTTGTGTATGCTTTCCATGAAGGTTTATCATTTCAATGTCTTCTTCTCTTCCCTTTACTGAGTTCATTTTATAAAGAGATAACAAATAACCATACACCCACCTTATTTTTATCTAAAACTCTAAAGCACTGTAGGGTAGAATAATGATGTAGATGGTTTTTATAAGTGGAAAAACAGACCAACTCTCCATTTCCAAGAAAGAAATAATCTGGTAAGTGCTTTCTTCATTAAAGTGAATATATTTAATTCAGATTACAACACTAATATAACCTACCTGCCTCCATTATTTCATTATCATGATGCAAGATTAAGTATTTCTCTTTCACACTGACCTAGCTTTTTCCAGACTAGTATCAGTTAAAGATTGATCTAATAAAGGAAAATCATAGAAGTAAAATTATGAAATTCTTAAAAATATATGGTTCAAAGGGCACAATACCTCCATATTTTCCTAACAACGAAAGCCTCAATCAGTTTTAGAGACCAGTATTTAACAGCTTCAAGTATATTTTCTAAGCAGGTAATTCGCTGAAGTGTTAAATCATTTTAAGTGAACATCATATGCTGCAGAATTCAAGTGAATATTATTTTCCCTACTCAGGAATTTTAACTATCCTGTTTTAGTTTCACTGATATCATTTAATATCATGGTAGGTACTGCATAAATGAACAGCACTGGATGTGGATAAAGCCTTGTAAAAAGCATTTGTTTGAACTATAGCTACTTTCACCCTCTACTCGAGACTTACTTCGTAAACTAGAAGAAAAGCTGTATCAGCAAATTACAAAATGCTATTTGCTCTGTTACTCTGTTCAGACAGAATCTGTCTAATCCTGTTTCCAGAGGAGGTGCAGTTAAGTTATGAAGAGGTAAAAATACCAGTAGGAACTGCTAATAGAAAGACCAAGCATAGGCTATCGTGGAATAGGACAAATAAGTTTCCAAAGACTAAAAAACGTTTCTAGAGTAGTCAATGCTACTTTCTACTTCCTTTCAGCAAAATAAACAGGGGCTGGTAATCTAAAAGGTCACTCTATCAGGCCAATTTAGGATGGATGAAGAATCCAAACTAACAGTGGGTTGAACAAGATAGAAGTTTATTTTTTACTTTATTAAATAATAGCCTAGACTAGTTGTTCCAAAGATTCATAGCAGTTGCAGAAGACGACTTTGTTGCACTACCATCCTTACACATCACTTCCTCACTGTGGTCAGGTGGCCACTCGAACACAAACATCGTACCTCCCTTCCAGCTAAATGAAAAGAAAAAAAAGGAGGGTTCCTTCTCTGAAGAAGCACATTCTAAGAAACCTCACAGAATTTTTTTCATATGACTCTAAAATATATCCCATTGTCCAGAACTCAGTCGCATGGCCACACTTAACTGTAATGGAAGATGCAAAATATAATTGGTTCACTGTATACCTAGATAAAAATCAAGAGTTTTGCTACTGTAGATAAAGTGCAGACAGCAGTCCTTCATACAGCCACTTTTTTTTTTTTTAAGATTTTATTTATTTATTTGACAGATCGAGAGGAGAGCGCGCATGTGCAGAAGCAGGGGGAGCGGCAGGCAGAGGGGGAGGGAGAAGCCTGATGTGGGGCTCCATGTGGGGCTTGATCCCAGGACCCCAGGATCATGACCTGAGCTGAAGGCAGATGCTTAACCAACTGAGCCACTCAGGCAACCCAGCCACAAACTTTTAGAGAATTGCTCTTATGTCTCTTTTTGAGACCAAGGCAGTATTAACGCAGACGGATATAGAATTTTATAGGCCGAATGTGAAAACACAGAACATGGAATATCAAGGGGAGCATCATTTTTGATACTAAGCAACTTACACTTTTTTCTATTAAAATACATGCAATTGAAGTTTTCAAATGGCTTATTTTTTCATTCACTTTTAACAACATAGGTAAATGTATCTTTTGCTTTACTTCATGAATATGAAGCTAATCGTATTATATGCTTTGAAAAGCATGTAAAGTATTTTATATTAAAAAAACGGGGGAAGACACTAAAACTCAAAGATGTTTAGACTTGGAGGAAATAGCAGATCTCAACTATTAGGCCCTCTTCATATGGCCAAAAAAACTGGTATTCTTTCCTTAACTCCAAACTACTTCCCTCTTTACTGTCTTTTTCACATACAAATGTATAAGCTTTTAAACCTATTTGTGGATCCCTCTTACTATTGTAATCTGTCTGAAAATAGTTTATTATTTATTTTATCAAACATTTATAAATATATATTATAAGGTAATAATTATAATATATAGATAAAATTATATAGATACATAGAGAGATAATAGTTTATTATTTTTGATTGCTGAAAAATCAAAATAATCTCAAGAAGCCTAAGGAAGAAATAAAAATCCATAAACTCCCAGAATATATATTCTGGTATTTACTCTGAGTATCTAAAATCTGGAACATTTGGGACTACTGAGTGGCTCGGTTAAGTGACTACCTTTGGCTCAGGTCATGATCTCAGGGTCCTGGGATCGAGCCCCACATCAGGCTCCTCATTCTGCGTGGAGCCTGCTTCTCCCTCTCCCTCTGCTGCTCCCCCTGCTTGTGCTCTCTCTCTCTGACAAATAAATAAATAAAATCTTAAAAAATAAAATCTGGAACATTTCATTTGTTCCAAATTTTGTTCCTTCTTTGTGAATTTCTATAAAAATATTTACAATATAATGCAAATATAATTTCACATTAATCTAATAAGTCTGGATAATGGCTCCATTAAGTTCTGCCCCCAAAGCGGTATAATTTTTTTGACAAATGTCCATATTTTTGCTATTAAACTTGATTATTAAAGGTTGACTTTTGCTAATTACCTTGAATGCCATCTCTCAGTAAGCAATCATGATTATTTATTTGGTATAAATGTCTATAAATCGACTTGGTTTTTGGCAAACAAAAGACATGCTGCTTCTTAAGGACTTTGTTGCTTGATGAAAAAAGAAAATCAAACACCCAGAAATTTAAGAATTAGTTGTTCCAGAAATGCAGAGCACGGTCTGTTACACAGCAGCTTCAACAGACAGGTATGAAATTAATTAATGAATTAACTTATTAAGACAACTTAAATATTGGACAAAGTAATTTGCTACTCTTCTTTTAATTGGCATTTGATCACGAATATTTTTCATATGCTTCAATTCTTTTTGAATTGTCAGTTAAAGCTCTTTCCCCTGGGTCTAGATCAATGATTCTCAGACTTTAATTCATACACAAATCACCTGGTGGTCTTGCTAAAATGCAGATTCTGATCCCCAGGTCAGCTGTAGGACCTGAGATTCTGCTTGTCTAACAATGGGGTCGTGGTGGGTGAGTGGGGGTGGGGGGAGCGGGGTTGTTGAGCAGTTGCTTTTTTGAATACAATTTGAGTGACAAAGTTCAAGGATACCTAGAACCAATACAACTTTGTAAAAAATACTTTACTTTTGGGGCGCCTGGGTGGCTCAGTCGGTTAAGTGTCTGCCTTCCACTCAGGTCATGATCCCAGGGTCCTGGGATCGAGCCCCCACATTGGGCTCCCTGCTCAGCGGGAAGCCTGATTCTCCCTCTCCCGCTCCCCCTGCTTGTGTTCCCTCTCTTGCTGTGTCTCTGTCAAATAAATAAAATCTTAAAAAAAGAAAACAACTTTATTTTTGGAATCACCAGAACAATTAGTAATGAAACAAAAGTCTGTACAGATATAAAATGGACTAATACAACTTAACAATAATGGAGCATTTAAATTTAGATATCCATGTTATGTTTGAAATGAAAGAGTGCTTTTAGTCGTAGTTTTAAAAGGATTAGTAAATTATTTTTACCTTGGGACTAAATATCCTGCCATCCTTCATAAGCTGGAGCAGCACATCCAGTGCACACCGGCCAGCTGCCTAGTGACTATAGGGCATGTGCCCAGCTTGCGCTGCCTCCACACATTTAGCCTTATAAAGAGGTCAGTGCAGACTAGCTAAGGTCCTGTGCTGATGTTATGACATCTGCTTAGATCCATGAAAAGAGTGTTTGCTTTGTTTTAGCCATACCAAAAAGGAATAATTTGTATTCTGATAAGACATCTCCCTCAATGGTTTTCTATTGTCAGCTCAGCTCAATTATGGAGTATATAGAGATTATAATCCTTAGTACCCCCTTGGGGTAATACCTGGACCTCATCTCAGACCTAGGCATTTCTTGGGCATGAACATTATTTTGAAGCTTTTCTTGTTTTTTAAAAGCCAGGTTTTTAAGTCTCTGTGCTAGAAGGAAAAAAAAACTACTCTAGCTCTCGAACTAGAAAATATGTATTAACACGGGGCACCTGAGTGGCTCAGTAGGTTAGGCGGCCAACTCTTGGTTTCAGCTTAGGTCATGATCTCATGGGTCAGGGATCCAGCACCAGCTAGGACTCTGCAATTGTGGGGTGTCTGCTTGAGATTCTGTCTCCCTCTCCCTCTGCCTTTTACCCCACTCGTGCGCCCACTCTCTCTCTAAAAATAAATATTTAAATATATGTATGTATGTGTATGTCTGTGTGAGCGCCCACTCTCTAAAAATAAATATTTAAAAAATATATGTATATGTCTGTGTGTGTATATATATATTATATAATATATATTATATAATATATTATATATAAACCAGGCTGACAGAGGTATGAAGACAAGGAAAGGAAAAAAGACCATCTAAATTCACACTTGGGATTGCCCAATTTAGTGAGCTAAAATACAAGACACTCAGCTAAATTTTAATTTCAGATAACAATGCATTTTTTAGACCCATGAAATATTTGACACTTACTAATAGTACAAAAATATCCATTGTTTATTTGAGATTTAAATTTAACTGGGTCTATGGTATTCACCTGGCAATCCTCCTCACAAGGGATGCTTCACCTTGCTTGGGAAGAGAATGTAGCTAAGAAATACTTGGAACAAAGTATACATCATTACAGACTATTAAAAAGATAATTTATTACACTGAAACTTAAAACCAATGTGCTAAGAGGGAGAAAAAAAAAGGACTGATTCTTAAAGTTAGGGTTGTGGCAATAGCTTGACTGTTGGTACTAGTTTTAAAGTGCTGAGTTTTCATATTTTCCCTTTGTGTTTTTTTTTTTTTTTTTTTTTCCTCCCTGATATGATAGTTACATCACTGTGAAGTTGAGAGGAGTCTCAGCCTGGGCTGCTGGCCAGATACCAAGGTAATGTTGGAACCCTGCTATGACCTTTTAACAGTAGCCTGAATCTACCTTGTCAGAACATGTATTTGTAAAATGTTCTCCCAGACTTCTCACTAACCACGTTCCCAATCATTCTCATTGGGCTGCAAGACTCCCTTTGAAGAAACATCAAAGCACATAATGTGATTTGGATGACTTTGTGACTCAGAACACATGATTCTATTCTCATCCACTTTATTACTATCTTTAGCAGGTCATACAGACCTAATAGAAAATGTTTGATTGTGAATATGGGTGAGACCATGACTGCTGGAGAGAGAAAGTGTTATTATTCCATAAAGAATACGTATCTGTTTAAGCAAAGAAGTGATGCTACATCATTGTTCTCCCCCTAATGAGTGTAGCAATCTGGTACATGATGGAATGTATACACATGCATACATCAATTACTACAATAAAAGGTATAATAACTTCCAGGGATTTAGGATTTTTTTTTTTTATTTTCCTTAAATCTCTTACATTGATACTTTAATTACAAAAAATACACAAAAACCAAAATAAAAGGAAAAAAAGCACAAGTCCCCTTATTGAAGGCTGTTAGACAAATTCTAGAAATCCTGCTACTTTAGACTGCTCCTGGCCAAAGAGAAGTCCTGGTAAACTTCAATTAAGGCAGAGGAATAAATGGCCCAAGATTTCAGAAGGATTGATTACTTCTGGTAAGGATTAAACTAGGAAGGCTTTTTAGCAATATTGGTGTTTTTATTGGACCTTCAAAAATAATATTTTAGAGTTTAGATTAAAACTATAATTTCCTAAGCAGAGAAGCCTAAAACCAAAAAAAAAAAATAAGTGCAAAGATAACAGTGTGCTTCTATTGAAAGGTTTGTAGTGCAGCAGCACCCTTAAATCTAAGGGAGAGAAGCCACGGGCTACCCTGGTGCTTTAGAGGGCCCCACAAAACAGATACACATAAAAATAAAGTTATTATATCACACCTGGGAGGTTGTGTTTACTCTAGGTTTAATGCTCAGTGCTAACAGAAAAACTTACACATCCTAAACATCTGTTCCCTCCCATCAGACAGGCAAACCCTTCCCCAGATCTTTTCTTTTTTTTAAGATTTTATTTATTTATTTGACAGAGACACAGTGAGAGAGGGAACACAAGCAGGGGGAGTGGGAGAGGGAGAAGCAGGCTTCCCGCTGAGCAGGGAGCCCGATGCGGGGCTCGATCCCAGGACCCTAGGATCATGACCTGAGCCGAAGGCAGACGCTTAACGACTGAGCCACCCAGGCGCCCCCCCAGATCTTTCCGTCAATTAAAAAAAAAAAATGTACAAGTTTACTACATCCAAATGCCGTAAAGGTTTAAAATTTGGGTCACTGCCAGCGTGAAAGATAAATATTGCTTCAGAGTTTGGGGAGAATGTGAAGCGCAGAAACATTTAAAGAAAAGAAATTAATTTACTTCTTAAATTATTTCCATCAGCACGAAACCAAGCATGTTATGCCTATTGAAATATAATCTCCCAATACTAGTTCCAAGTATCCATTTTTTTGCTCCCTTTAATGCTTCAGCTTATGGGTCCAGAGGTACCTATGAATTACAATAGGATTTTCCAAATTTGCATGTGGCAGCTAAGGAGTATTTTACAATATTACAAAATCTGTTACTTTTAAATTTGTACATGTGTAGCCTGAGATCCAACATGATTTACATAGACAAGTAGACACTAGAATTTCAAAAAGCTTATTTTGTATATTTAATAATCATAATCTTAAAAATTAAGTTAAAAACTGAACTTTAAATAATTTTAAAACTATTTTCATCACTTACAAATTGTATTGTCTTGATTTTTCACCATACCAACATGTATTAGTATAATTGACATACTATATCATTTTCAGCTGTACAATACAGTGCTTTGACCTTTGTATGCATTGCAAAATGACCACCCAAATAAGTCTCGTTATCATCTGTCACTATGCAAAATTTAGTATTGACCCTATTCCCCATGCTGTATATTACATCCTCATGTTTTATTTATTTATTTTTTTATTTTTTAAAGATTTTATTTATTTATTTGAGAGAGAATGAGATAGAGAGAGCATGAGAGGGGGGACGGTCAGAGGGAGTAGCAGACTCCCTGCTGAGCAGGGAGCCCGATGCGGGACTCGATCCTGGGACTCCAGGATCATGACCTGAGCCGAAGGCAGTCACTTAACCAACTGAGCCACCCAGGCGCCCCCTCATGTTTTATTTTAAAACTGGAGTTTGTACTTGATCCCCTACATCCATTTTGCTCCCCTCAACTTGCTACCCTCTGGCAACCACCAACTTATTATCTGTACCTGTGAGTCTAGGTTTTATTTTGTTCTTTTTTTTGATTCTACATATAAGTGAAATCATACAGTATTTGTCTCTGACTTACGTCACTTAGCATATAAAGCCCTCAAAGGTCATTCAAGCTATCGCTAAAGGCCCAATTTCATGTTTTTATGGCTGAGTGCTATTCCGTCGTGGTGTACGTACACTTGATCTTAGCCAAAAGACTGAGAAACGATGCGGTATACGTGTGGATACACATCTTTATCCATTCATCTACTAATGGACACTTAAGTTGTATCCTGTCTTAGATAATGTAAATAATGCTGCATGAACATAGGGGTGCATGTATCTTCAAATTAGTATTTTTGTTTTCTTCAACTAGATACCCAGAAATGGGACTGCTGGATCATAGGGAAGTTTTGTAATTTTTTGAGTAACCTCCATATGGTTTTCCACAGTGCCTGCACCAATTTACATTCCCACCAACAGTGTGCACGACTGATCACTTTTTTCTACATCCTCATCAACACTTGTTATTTCTTGTCTTTTTAATAGCCATTCTAATAGTTGTGAGGTGGGATGTCATGTGGTTCATGCGCCCTTGAGAAAAATGTTTATTCTGCAGTTGTTGGATGGAACATTCTATGTATGTTAGGTCCATCTGCTCTAGCGTTGTTCAAATCTGCAGTTTCATTACTGATTTTCTATCTGATCAATGCATTGATGAGAATGGGGTAGTAAAGTGTCCCACTATTACATGCACTTCTCCCTTCATGTCTGTTAATGTTTGCTTTATGTATTTAGATACTCCTCTACTGTATGACTGTACAAATATTCCATCTTCTTGAGACTGACCCCTTTATCATTAGGTAGTGCCCCTCTTTGTGTTTTATTACAGTCCATTTTATCTGCTGTAAAGCCACACCAGCCTTTTCATTTCCATCTGCAAAGAATAGCTTATTCCATCCTTTCATCTATAGTCTGTGTGTGTCCTTACTTACAAAATGCTTCTCTTTTAGACAGTATATAAATGTGTCTTCTGGTTTTCTTTTTTTGTTTTTGTTTTTTAACTGTTCAGCCATTGGTTCTTTGGAGAATGCAGTCCATTTACATTTAAAATAATTATTGATAAGTATCTATTTGCCATTCTGTTGATGGTTTTACAAACTGTTTTTGTAGTTCCTATCCATTCTTTCCTTCTTCTTGATCTTCCCTTTTGTATGGGGACTTTGTTTAATGTAATGTTTTGATTCTTTTCTCAATTTCTTTCGTGTATTTACTATAAGATTTTGCTTTGGGGTTTCTGTGAGGATCACATATCATCCTATATATATATATTTTAAATTGATTTTAACTTAAATTTAAACACATTCCAAAACTCTACATTTGAACATCCCCTCTACAGTTAATGTTTTGTTTTTTTTTTAAGATTTTATTTTGAGAGAGAGAGAGCACACAAGCAGAGGGAGGGGCAGAGAGAGAGGGGAAATTTCAAGCAGACTCCTGGCTGAGCATGGAGCCAATGCAGGGCTCAATCTCATGCCCCTGAAATCATGATCTGAGCTAAAACCAAGAGTCAGATGCTCCATCAACTGAGCCACCCAAGTGCCCCAGTTTGTTTTTTTAATGTCACATTTTACATCTTTTCATTTTATGTATAGCTTCACTAATCATAGCTTTAATTTTACAACTTTTGTCTTTTAAACTTCATACCTTTATAAATTAACCCACCACCTTTACTTGGGCTCTTCGTCAGATTTTTGCTTTCTTCTGTTTTCTTGTTATTAGTGCCCTTTCTTTACAACTCAAAGAAGTCCCTGTAATGTTCCTTGTAAGGCTGGTTTAGTGGTGATGAACCCCTTTAGCTTTTGCCTGTTTAGAAAACTCTCTCTCTCCTTCAATTCTAAAGGATAACCTTGCCAAGTAGAGTATTCTTGGTCGAAGTTTTCTCCTTTCAGCACTTGCAATAGGTCATGTCACTCCCTTCAGGCCTGCAAAGTTTCTGCTGAGAAATCTGCTGATACCCTTATGGGGTTTCCTTTATACTTAACAATTTGATTTTCTCTTGCTTTTAAGATCCTCTCTTTGACTTTTGACATTTTAATTACATGTCTTCTTGAGGAGCTCTTTGGGTTCATCTTTTTTGGAACTCTCTGAGTTTCCAGAACTTCTATATGTCTATTTCCTTTCCTAGGTTAGGGAAGTTTTCAGCCATTATCTTGCTCTTCTCCTTCTAGGACCCCTATAATGTGAATATTATTTTGCTTGATGTTGTCACACAGGTCCCTTAAATTATCTTTATTTTTATTTCTTATTTCTTTTTGCTTCTGTGTCTGCGTGGGTTCTATGCTTTGTCTATCAGTTCACTGATCTGGTCTTCTGTTTCGTACAGTTGGCTATTGAACCCTTCTTATGTATTTTGCAGTTATATTTTTCTGCTCTGTCACGGCTGTTTGGTACTTACCTGTGTATTCTATGGCTTTGTTGAAGTTCTCACTGAGTTGATCCAGTTTTCAATAGCTTGGTAAGCATCTTTGTGACCATTACTTTGAACTCTTGATCAGACAGATTGCTTATCTTTATAATTAAGCTCTTTTTCTGAGGTTTTGTCTTCCTCTTTTGTTTAAAACATACTTCTCTGGTTTCTCATTTTACTTCACTCTATTTCTATATATCTTAAGCAAAACACCTTCCTTTCCCAATCTTCAGGGTGTGTCCTTGGATAGGTAATGATCCTTCTCCTTCACCTTGCCCTAGGCTCTTGGTTATTTCTTGAACCTTTGTGATGATCTAAACCACCTAATTTATTCTCAATAAGGACCCATTGTTGAGGGTGTGCTAAGACCTATCAGTGATCCAATAGGAAGAATCTCATTTAACACCTAGTTTCAGGCTGATGGCAGTCAGGCCCTCAGGCAGCAGGTTTTAAAGCAAGCAAATATAGACTGTCTTAACTTTAAGGTCACAATCATGAACACTACTAGCCTCCAAACTGGGAGATGTGGAGATATCCTCTGGGAGACAGTTGTGAGAATTAGGACTCTAGACAAGTGTATAAGTTCATTTCTGGAAGGTCTTGTAAAGCTGTAGCAAGGCCAGGGGGGTGCAGAAGGATGATATGTCTCTGCTTACATTACATATCTATGCAGTACTCTGGGGGTTGATTGTTATGGTCCCTTGGACCTGAGGCCCACCAGGCACAGGCAAAGTGTTTTCCTTGTGTGGTCTGCCTGCACCCAGGGGCTTTAGCAGGGCAGCTGTAAAGTGTAGGGGACAGGGCCCAGTAGGTAGCTCCAGAAGGCGGGAAGGGGAGGGTGGAAGCCAATGGGCTTCAGCAGCAATGCTGCAGGAGAGTGCCCTGTCTGCATGTGCATTCAGGCCCCAGGATGAGCACAGAAGAATGCTGTGACCACTCACACTTGCCAGCCTCATCCAGGGAGTGTGGATTCTCTGCGACTGCCATGCTCTCAAGCCGTGGCAACGCAGTAGGAAGGTGCCACACACCTAAGCCTTTCTGCTTGCCTTAACAGGTTAGGTGGAAAGCACACAAATGGCCTCTGCTGATCCACAGAAAGCCCCATCTGTCCCCTACACACTAGCGGATGCCTAGGCCGGCAAAAGAATCTCATTTATATACAATCTAGGCGTTTTGCAAACTGGTGCTTTTGCACTGGATCTCCAGGTGAGAGAGATAGCACATGAGCCCTTTAAAAGGAAAATTTCAGTTTCCTATAGCACTTTGGGTTCCTTGGACATTAGCCCGATTAATTTTCTAAGCCAGACCCAAGGGTTGGGGTGCCTGATATGGGGCACCAAGTCCTAGCTCCTCCGGGAGAAAGAACAGACTGTTGAGATTCTCCCTACTGTGAGCCCCTGGGCCAGCGGTGGTGTTTTGGTGAGACTACGTCTCCACCTCACCTACCTGTGTCAATGTAACCCTTTTATCTTTTGTTGTGCAATGCCATTCATCTAGTTTTCAAATGATCCATATGTAGCTCTAGGTCTGGTGTGTCAATGAGAGGGGGTGAGTTCATGATCTTCTTATGCTCCCACCTCAGGCCATTCTGTCTTCTGATTTTTAATGAGTGTGATTACTTTTTGAAATAAAGACAACCTTTTATAAAAACTCACATGAAAAGTAATTTTTGTTAAGTTTTTCTATTTAATTCTAATTTTTGATGATTATATGTTCACATTATGTGAACTCTCAATTAAATGTTTAATTTCTTAATCTTTTAGATCAATGCTCTCCATGATAGAAATATTTTCTACCCACCTCATCCCATATATTACCTACCAGGGACATGTGGCTATTAAACCATTCATATGACTATTGTAGCTGATAACTACAGTTTTAATTAATTTTAATTTGAATAATCATGTGTGATTAGTGGCTACTGAAACAGCACAACTTTAGAGTATTACTTTCTACTCACACAAATTATGAAAATATTTTATGGTACATTAAATTAGTAATTTGCTGAAATAAACACAGTAAGCTATTTTTTTAGGATTTTATTTATTTGAGAGTGAGCGAGCACTAGCGCAGGGGGAGGGGCAGAGAGAGGAGATTCCCCAGTGAGCAGGGATCCTGATGCACAGGGCTCAATCCTACCACCCCAGGATCATGACCTCAGCCAAAGGCAGACACATAGCCGACTGAGCAACCCAGGCGCCCCTAAACACAGTAAACTTTATAAAATAATTATGTAGTAATTATAACTCCAGAACTCCCCATCTTATTATCAGGATACCTAGAAATGTGTAAAATAATACTCAGTCATCCTTAATATCTGGCCCATTTTATGTTTTATAAAAACATAGCTTTGTACCTATTTTTCAATTTCATTGATTTGAAAGCATATCAGAATAGAAATAAAGTATATTTTATTTACTATATGGCTTAATTTACATCGTTTAAATACTTGGATACGTGGCATGTGGCCTTCCTTTTTCTCTTTTGCCTCTTCCTCAAATCAAGAGGTTATAGAGGGTAAGACTGAACGCATTAACCAGATAGATGAATACAATTCTAGGCCATTATAGGCTTGGATAATATTTTAAGAATAATGTGATTTAAAAAATTAGAGCTAGGGCACCTGGGTGGCTCAGTCGTTAAGGGTCTGCCTTCGGCTCAGGTCATGATCTCAGGGTCCTGGGATCGAGCCCCGCATCAGGCTCCCTGCTCTGTGAGAAGCCTGCTTCTCCCTCTCCCACTCCCCCTGCTTGTGTTCCCTCTCTCGCTGTGTCTCTCTCTGTCAAATAAATAAATTAAAAATAAATTAGAGCTATATGATACGGTGTTTTATAAAGCATACTCTGGTGAAGAACATGAAGGAAAGATCTGATGAAGATAGGACTAGAGAAGGAGCAGAGGCAAGGCTCTATGTGTGAAATGCAAAAGGCTCAAAATAGTGACAATGTAAATGTGAATAAAAAATAAAATACATTAAAGTAAGATTTTACATGTTGTTCCTTAAAAAACACATTATGAAAAGGGGCCTGGGTGGCTCAGTCAGTTAACCTCAATTCCTGCTTTCAGCTCAGGTCATGATCTCAGGGTGGTGGGACACAGCCCTGCATAGGGCTCCACACTCAGTGGGGAGTCTGCTTGAGATTCTCTCTTTCTCTCTCCCTCTGTCCCTCCTTCCATTCACGTTGTGTACTAAAATAAATAAAATCTCAAAAAAACCCAAAAAAACACATTATAGAACCTCAACAAACAATACTGAAGAGAATGCTTTGAAAGAAAAGAACTGGAATTTTTAAAATCATCACTTTGTGGTAAAGGCATGGCAAATGCCAAGAAAGTGCTTGAATAAGGTCCTAGTTTCACTTTATAGCTTTCTGGGAAACTAAGCATTATTGTTTGAATTCTTTGAGCATTTGTTTTGTCATCTGTAATATGAGAACCATCACATATACTTTGGTGGATGACTTTGAGAATCAATAGATAGCGTGGGTGGAAGTGCTTCGTATAATCCTAAGTACTGTGCAAAGTATAATGATAAATCATTTTTGTACTAATAATGGGAATTGTTAACCATTATATGATTCACCTTTTTTTTTTTTTTTAAAGATTTTATTTATTTATTTGACAGAGAGAGACATAGCGAGAGAGGGAACACAAGCAGGGGGAGTAGGAGAGGGAGAAGCAGGCTTCCCCGCGGTGCAGGGAGCCCGATGTGGGGCTCGATCCCAGGGCCCTGGGATCACGACCTGAGCTGAAGGCAGACGCTTAACGACTGAGCCACCCAGGCGCCCTATATGATTCACCTTATGTTAAGGTTTTAATATTGATAAAAATCATCCACTTAGTGATTTGTTTTATTAAAAATAAAAGCTAAAATCTTTTTAGATTCTAAGTCCATAATTTCTAAGGATTCCAAAACTAAGCAACCTTGGCTAGAAATATGACACATGATAAATTGTTCTGGAAAGAAAAACAGTAAGATTTGCAGTTTGTCATGCATTTATAAAGGTTATTATTTCAAGAAAGCAGGGTAATCCCATTGTTTCTATTCATACTCAGTTCAGGTAACTATTTGTCATGGCCAAAATGCTTAGCACCAAATGAGTGGGCAGCTCAGAAGACCGAGACAAAGAGAGACGGAGAAAGACAGAGAGACTTCTGAAGTACATGTTATCTAGAGCGTATCATTGCATACTTCAAGAGGTTGTGAAATAGACTATGTCTCCTCACCTTTGAGAAGGTTCATTTCTTACATTAGAATTAGTAAAATATAAAAATTCATACCTTTAATTCCCTTTAGGTCAAAACTAAACTATTAAGTCCATATAATCAAACTTCCAGAAGAAGCAAATTAAATAATCAAATACTGGGGTTTAACATTTGAACTATTGCCAGAAATGACTTCTAGCCATCATAGGGCTTACTCGTGTTCATCTTGTTGATACACAGTATTCAGAATTATAATTAAAGTTATAAGCCCTATTACAGTTACATCAAAGACATACTTTGTAAACAGCTTTAAAAAAGCTTTTAAGGATGTATCATTATTGTAAGTACAGAATACCTGTAACTATTTTTTTAAAATATCACATTCCGTAAAACAAATGTGTATTTATTTGCCTGTATCTAAATGTGGCTACACCATGAGTTTGCTTATAGAATATACACTGTGAAAAATAGAATTTATTTTTGGTATTTTTTTATTAAGGAAATAGACTGAAAAATACTGATTTTAGACTTATGAATTGATAGCAGTACAGCTAGGTTTATCATCTGTTAGTTTCTCTGAAGTATCTTATCAAGTCCCCTTTGCTGCCTTCAGGAATACCTTCATTTTTAATCGAAGAAAACAGGGACAGTTCAATTCTTCATATATTTTTAAAAATGTCTCAATCTGGTAAGGGGCATATATGAAGTGTTTACAGCTAACATCATACTTAATCATGCTATATTGAACACTTTTTTTACTAAATTTGGGAAAATGAGAGTGTCTGCTCTTACCACTTTAACACTGTTCCGTAGTCCCCCTACCACCTCCCCAGTCCATGGTTTTGCTTTCTGTGGTCAAGTTGTCTACAGTCAGCAGAGGTCTGGAAGCCAATAATCCTCCTTCGGACATATCATCAGGTCAGTAGTAGCCTAACTGTATGTCATTCACCTCACTAAATCTCATCACGTGGGCAGTTTACTATCTCACATCATCACGGGAAGAGGGTAGAGTATGGATCAATAACGATTTGAAGAGAGAAAGACCATATTCAAAGAACTTTTATTACAGTATATAGTCTTAATTGTTTTAATTGTTCTATTTCCTTATTATTGTTAATCTCTTACTGTGCCTGATTTTTACAGTTATCATAGGCATGTACGTATAGGAAAAAACACTATGTATGTTTAGGCACTATCCATGGTTTCAGGCATCCACAGGGGAGCTTGGTATGTATTCCCCATGAATAAGGAGGGATTACTATATTTTAGGTCTTATCAAGTGCAATTAGGCAAGAAAATGAAACAAGAAGTATAAGGTTTATCACACAATAAGCAAAACTATCTTTATGGACAAACAACATAATTATCTATATGTAACACCCTAAGGAACCTTTCTTTTTTTCCTAAGGAATCTTAAAAATCCTGTTAGAATTAATAAGTAAAATTTACATGCAAACATCAACTGTATTTGCTTATGAAAGGAAAAACTTGGAAAATAAAAGAACTGTTCCATTTGAAATGGCATAAAAATTTAAATAGAGAATAAATTTGACAAAAGATACACCACTCTTCTACACTGCTAAGATAAGTAAAAGAAAAACTAAATAGAGGGCTATCCCCAAGTTCATATATTTGAGCACTTAATATTGCTAAGATGTTCTTTCTAAATTGATCTATGGATACAGCACAATCCCAATCAGTATCTCAGCGGTCTTTATTGAAACATGTAAATGCAGGGACTCCTGGCTGGCTCAGTCAGTAGAATGTGCAACTCTCAACCTCAGAGTTTTGAGTTGGAGCCCACGTTGGGCATGGAGCCTACTTAAAAACAAAAACAAAACAAACAAAAAAACATGTAAATGCAAAAGACCTATCCTTGCCGCCAAACAATTTGAAAAAAAAAAGAGCAAAATCGCAGGACTTAATACTACAGGATTTCAAGACTTACCATTAAGTTTCAGTAGTCAAAGCAGTGCAGTTTTTATAGGAGGTTATACAGTTAGACCAATGGAACAAAATCGAGTCCAGAAACAGACCCACACATTAATAATGAATTGATTTTCACAGAAGTGTTGGACCAATTCAATGGGGAACAAAAAACTTCAACAAATGGTGATGCAACAACTAAATATCCAACAGGAAAAACATGAGCCTCAATCTCTACTCACACACACAAATTCAAGATGAATCATAGACATAAAGGTGAGAGCTGAAACTATAAAACTTCTAAAACACAACAACAATGAAAATCTCTGCAATCCTGACAAAGGCAGGTATAGACAGACAATAAATGCACTAAACCTAAAACAAACACTTAGAAACTGGACTTCATCATAAGTAAAATCTGCTTATCCAAAGACCATGAGGAAAATAAAGTCAAGACTCAAATCAGAACAAAATACCTGCAATACATATGTCACAAAGACCTTGTATCCAGAATATGTTAAGAATTCTCACATCTCAGAAGTCTGTTTTGTGAACACACTTTATAAAATTTGAAAGAAAACTAACTTTTTTGATATTATCTAAGTAATACAGCAATTTCCTTACCTGAATCTTCACAGAAATATTCTGGAAATGAGGCCTGCTAATTGCTTAAATCCATTCAGACATACCTAGGAATACATAAAAGTAAAACATAGTTAAAAAAAAAAAAAAATTCCAACCAAAAAACAAAGATAATAATAAAACAATAAAAACACTAATTCTTTGACTAAAAAAGCATTATTTTATCAATAAACATTTTTTATGGTCTACTAACACATTCTTCTCATTTCCTTCTAAAGAAGGTTTGGGACAGGGTAAATTTCAGTTCAATATAATTATAAAGTCATCAGGAACTAGTTATTCTCTAGTTATTCTCCCTTCCTCTGGTTTCTCTACACTTGGTTTACCAACTTTTAACACCAAAAATGAGCTATTTACTTTTACCTTGAAACATCAATTTTCAGACTTGACATTTAGGTTGGAACTTCTGGGGAAGGATTCCTTAGAAGATAGTATCAAAATATGTGTAAGATAATTTTCCCTAACTTTATCACACTTGACATTGACTCTCAAATATACAATATTGGAATTTCATTAAAATTTGCAATTCTTAACACCTATGATTGAAACAAGGTTCCTATAACTACTGAATGACAATAGTTCTAAGACCTGTTCAAAAATTACAAATTTCAAGTATCAATATTTGGATGTTTACTTCAATATGCAAAGTCTTAAAAGCATTATGAATATGGTATTTAGAACATCTTCACATTGATAAAAGATTGCATATAATTAAAGGGAAAATATTACATGTTATGCATTTATGCACATTTCTACAGATGTAAATTCACAACTAGTGTAAAAGGACTGAAGTAAGTAATGAAGATGTTACAGTGTTGTGGGTACTGTTAATTGCTTAAATAAACTTTCTTCCAGAACCAAGCTCATCACGAAGGAGAAACTGCTGATAGTATAATCCAAATTCAGAAGACAGGAACAATAGGAGCAAAGAAAAAGTAAGCTTCAAATAAAATCTAAAGAATGGAACACAGAAAAAGCAGAGCTCAGAATATATAAAGCAGGATTCATTGTTAATGCATGAAAACAATAAAGAGCAAAGTCTTGAATCATGAACTTAGAAAAACTATCCTGGCCCGTTTGCTCTCTTAAAAGCACAGGAAAACAAATTTGATTTCAAAATGTCAAACCAACAACAAATAGATCCTGGTCAAAACTCAGTACAAAATTATCACATGAAAAACAACCTAAGTACCAAAATAATGTATAAATACTTAATGAAAAGGAATGTATGCCCACAAACTAGATTTTTAAAAAGCAGTATTTCAATCTAAAGCTATTTTTTCAGCTGTGCTAGAATACAATTAACATATAATCTTGTGTACATTTAAGGTATACCATGGGATAGAATACAACATACATACTGTGAAGTGAATATCGTAATAAAGTTAAAAAATCCATCACCACATATGATCACTGTTCTTTTGTATGTAATGAGAACATCTGAGATTTATTCTCTTAACAGTCAAGTACCTGAGGTACCCCAGTATTATTCATCCTGTTAAAGGAAATTGGTACCATTTGACTAATATCTCATTTCCCACAAGCCCCCAGGACCCTAGCATCTACCATTCTATATTATTTCTCTGGGTTCAGCTTTTATTAGATTCCACATGTAAATGAGATCATAAGGAATTTGCCTTTCTTTTATTTGTTTCACTTAGCATAATGCTTTTCAAGTTCTACTCTGTTACAAATACCAGGATAGTGCTTTGTATGCCTAAATAATATCTCATTGTACATATACACAACATTTTCTTTATGCTTTCCTATGTCGAAGGATACTTGGGTATAGACTGTTTCTGTATCTTGGCTATTGTGAAAAATGCTACAATAAACATGCAGGTGCAGATATCTTTTCCAGATAATGATTTTATTTCCTTAGGGTATATATCCCAGAAGTGTGTTTGCTGGGTCATATAGTTCTATTTTTAATTTTTTGAGCAACCTCCCTACTGTTTTCCATAGTAGAGGCACCAATTTACATTCGCACCAACAGTGCACAAGGGTTCCATTTTCTCCAAATGCTAGCCAACACTCATTATCTCTTATCCTTTTGATAATGGCCATTCTAACAGGCTTGAGGCTGTATCTCATTGTGGTTTTGATGCACAATTCCCTGATACTACAGATGTTTTAACACCTTTTTATGTACCTGTTGGCCCTTTTTATGGTAGGTCTTCTTTGGAAAAAGGCCAATTTAGGTCCTCTGCCCAGTTTTTAATTAGATGTTTTTATTGTTCCTGATTTATAAGAGTTCCTTATTTATTTTGAAGATTAACCCCTTATCAGATAGTTTGCAAGTATTTTCTTCTATCCCATAGGTTGTCTGTTCATTTTGTTGAATGTTTCTTTTGCAGCTTTTAAGTTTGATGAAGTCCCACTCGGGTTTTTTTGCTTCTATTTCTTATGCTTTGGGTGTCATATCCAAAACACTGTTGCCAAAGCCAACATCAAGGAAATTGTCCCCTACATTTTCTTCTAATAGTTTTATGGTTTCACATCTTTGGATCTGCCTGCTCTATACTTCTTGTTCCCTCTTCTCAGGAGTAGGAGGTTTCTTAAGATTGTAGGCCTTTGCTCAATGTTTAAGATAAAATGCATGCTCGCGGGCTTTTCCTTAGGCAGTGCTGAATGCCCAAAGTTTATGTGCTTTCTCCAGACCCCACAGATCAGGGCTGTGTGTGTATGTCTGTGTGTGTGTGTGTGTGTACGAGCCTATGTGTTCACTAGCCATCAGCAGAGTCTCACTCTCACCACCCTTGTGGACCTGTACAGGGAGCTGGCCATGAAGCGAGTGTATGTGGTGATGAGGCACATTCCCAGGGGCTTGCAGGCCCATCTCCTTGATGGATTCCTTGAAGCTCTTAGTAGGATCTGCATCCCTTTGCTGTCTCTCAGAGCCCTGGCTACTGCTCTCCCAGCACCTCTCCTCAGTATTGGGGCGGGGGCAATAAACAAGGGAGCCCCTTTGGCAGCCACGTGCTTGCTCACATGCCCTCACTTTCCTCTATGGGAGAAATCACTGGCTGAGACCAGACTCTTGCCATTGAGCTGTAGAGCCTTGGGGTAGGGGTCATGTGGGTCAAGTGAAACAGTCCCTCTTCAATACATCTAATTTTTTTTTTTTTTCCAGTGGTGTGCTGGGACTTTTGTGCTGGACTCCCTCTCATCCATGAAGGACTGTAAGAATTGATGTTATTGGGGGATAGGAGTGAAGACAATAGAAAATTCCTATTCTGCCATTTTGTCACTCCCTTGAAGTTATTTAACATAATGTCAGAGTTATGAAAGAACAACAGGAAGTAGAAGAACTTGCTAATGAGATGATTGGAGAAAAGGAAGATTTGACAAAAGAACAAGCAAGACTAAGAATTATAACTAGAACAAAACTATTTCAGATACAGAAACTAAAAGGAAAAGCAAATAAACACAAGGAATACTGTGTTATGGGAAGGAGTACAAGAAAAGGAACTTTTTTTAATCACAAGGAATTAAATAAAGGATAAAAATACAGAAAAAAGTTATAGAGATGGAGAATATGTGATAAACAATCATCACATGTACAGCGTTCCCCTCCCCCCAAGTAAAGCAATCAAACAGAATATTTTTAAAAGCATTATGAAAGAAAATTTTCCTCAAATGTAAACAAAACTCTATACATATAGCCCCATATACATGGGAAAAAGCTACACAACACATTCATGGGGGAAAAAACATCAACCAAAGCTATCAACACTCACACACATTTTAGTACAACTTTAGTAGGACTATAAGAAAAAGGAAAAAAGGGAATGTTCGGGCAAAAGATGCAAAATCACATATAAAAGAAAAATAATCAACTTGTTAAACAGATTTGAAAACAGTAATACTTCATGCCAGAAGGCAATGGAAATGCCTAGTCATTATATGTTGGTAAAGAAAATTTTAGTGAAGAATTTTATATCCAGCCAATAAATGTTCAAGTGCTAAGGCCAGAGACAATCTTTTGCACACACAAGACCTCAGTAAATATTTTACCATGAGACTTTAGCCCTAGTAACATTCCAGGAAATCAACTTTAGACATCTGCAATGACTAGAGATATAGCAACTTAAACAGTGGTAATGAGAATTCAACACTACCTATACTAAACACCATAGGTTAGTTATAAGGGTGACAATATAATATATAAAAGCTGCGTGTTCTGAAAATACGGATGGTCTCAAGTAAGAAAAATGGAGAGAGAATGTGGAAAGTACGTGAAAAGTAAAATAAACTTGCAGATTGCCTTATAAGCATTAAATAAAAGAAATAGGACTATTTCAAATGTGATGCTAAGAGAAAGGGAAGAGATAAGGAAGAAGATATTAGCTGAAATTAATCTCATACTTGGGAACCAGTAAATTATAGCCAAATAAAGAAAGGGTAAAGGAGACTATATTTATAAAGGTAATCATTATTAAAAAGATCTGAAGCCTTCCTAAATTCCAAAAGATCTGGCCAAGAGACAGAGATAGACACACACACGTGGACAAGTGTTAATAGGTTGAGTGCACCTTTTAAAAAACAAACGTTTTCAAAGAGGTTGCTGCCTGTGTTCTCCTTTAGGATTTTGGCTATTTACACCAAAGATACAAATGTAGGGATCTAAAGGGGTACATGCACCCCGATGTTTATAGCAGCAATGTCCACAATAGCCAAACTGTGGAAAGAGCCAAGATGTCCATCGACAGATGAATGGATAAAGAAGATGTGGTATATATATACAATGGAATATTATGCAGCCATCAAAGGCATAAAATCTTGCCATTTGCAACGACATGGATAGAACTGGAGAGTGTTATGCTGAGCGAAATAAGTCAATCAAAGAAAGACATGTATCATATGACCTCACTGATATGAGGAATTCTTAATCTCAGGAAACAAACTGAGGGCTGCTGGAGTGGTGGGGGGTGGGAGGGATGGGGTGGCTAGGTGATAGACAGTGGGGAGGGTATGTGCTATGGTGAGTGCTGTGAATTGTGCAAGACTGTTGAATCACAGACCTGTACCTCTGAAACAAATAATACATTATATGTTAAAAAAAAAAAAAAGAAGAAGAAGAAGAAGAAGATAGCAGGAGGGAAAGAATGAAGGGGGGGAATTGGAGGGGGAGATGAACCATGAGAGACGATGGACTCTGTAAAACAAACTGAGGGTTCTAGACAGGAGGCGGGGTGGGAGGATGGGTTAGTCTGGTGATGGGTATTAAAGAGGGCACGTTCTGCATGAAGCACTGGGTGGTATACGCAAATAATGAATCATGGAACACTACATCAAAAACTAATGATGTAATGTATGGTGATTAACATAACATAATAAAAAAAAAATACTAAAAAACAAATGTTTTTACGTTAACAGCGCTAAATCCAATAATATGCTCGAGGCAAGAGATAAATACATTTAGAAAACTAAAAAAACTGAAAAGGATAGACATAAAAAGAATGTAGAGTTCAGGAGATTTTCTCCCAATTTTCACTTTCCCTTTACAATTTTGGCATTCCATAGCATGGTATAAGAAAATCTAAAACTTCAGTCAAAAAATACATTCAGACAATGGAAAATGCAATGATCCATTTAATATTGTTGGAATATTTTCAATAGACTTGCTTTAAAATAGCAGGCCACATATTTAAATTTCTAGGATTATATTACTTAGAACATGGACATACAGAATTCTTGAAATGCAGTCCTATCATTAGTGTATTCTAGATTTCTCTCTTTTTAATGGCAATAAAAGGGGCTACATACTATTTATTTTGATTCAAAAGCACTCTAGGGCAAACCTTTCATTATCATCACAGCATCCATTCACAGTTAGTAATTGCCAAACTGTCACTGGGATAGGGTTAAGAAAAGAGATGACTAGAAATTAGAAATATCACAGGTAGAAATAACACAATATTTAAGAAGTTTATGTTAAAGACATCCTTTGAAAATGAATTTGCTTGTCTGATATGGTTTTACAAACTGCAAACATATCAGTAAAATTCAAGTATTGTTGAGAAATAGTAATTAATGTTTCTTTCTTAATCTTGATGTTTTAACAATGTCATCTATCCCCAAACTTCCATCAGAATATTTTGAGGACGTTTAGGACAAAGAACCTATTCTCATCAACCTATTTTTAATCAAATCATACCATGTCTTCAAATCTCCTTCTATTAACCAGAAAGTTTCACTTGCATTATGATTATTTCACAGTATCTTCAAATTTTCTACATGCCTGAAATGTTTTGTTTTAATTTACATATTAACGTGTTTTGTCTTGTAAAGTTTCTGATCAATGTTCTGATTCTTCTGTACTCTAAGTTTTTTCTTCCTCTAGGTTTAGCCTTTTTTTTTTTTTTAATCTTCAGCCTTTGTATATCCAACCAAATTGAGCCCTCTGAAATTTCTCTGTGACTCACTAGTCCTTTTCAGCAGATGGCATGGTTATTTAGGCTAAACAACTTGTCAACAGGGCAAGGTAATTATTCTCGTAAGTTTTTTTTTCTAGAACAATAGGGTGTCTGTGTGTGTAAAATTAACATTGACTCATGCTGAAAAAAGGAAAATGAACTGAACAAATTCTCACGAAACATGGCTATACTGAAATCATGAAAGTAAAGAACCATGAAACACCCAAATGAACTGGAACATTCCACTGCCATTTTGTATTTTTATTTTTGTTAAATTCAAGGCTAATCTGGTACAAAAGCTAAAAACCAAATACTCTCTTTTGCTCCTACTAAGCTTAGATGATAAATAAATTAGCCTTACAGAACTGATATAGTTAAATATTTTTCCTTTATCTCAGTTTTCATAAATAGATAATGGAAGTCAGGTTTCTATTGGAGCTGGGGTTGGAGAGGGGTTCAGGTTTCAGAGTTCTAACACCAATCACTTGTTAGCTAAGTGAAATCAGGCCTTTGTGGGTCTCAGTTTTAGCCATAATACTGAAATGATAATAACAAAAATACAGGGTTGTAAGTCTAAGAGATAATGTGCAAAATCATTATTTACCCACTAGCTCAAAGAAGCAAGCAAAAAAGGCAGAACACCTCAAGGAACAAGATCAAAAGGAATGTGCTTTTTTCTAGCAACAGAAGTGATTTCTACACATACTTCGATGTATGCATTGCTGCATGACATCAAAGAACACTAACAGCGGCCGTACAGACTTTACTTTTGTATCTGGTAGCTGATTCCAGCTAAGCCAGGTCACGCTACTTTCTGCATTTGCCAGAGGGAAGCTATTCCTTATCATATAATCTAGCCATCTATATACACAGTGATCATCATGGAAAAATCTCAAGGACTTTGAAGCATGTTCTTGAAACACTGTTTTTGTAAATGTAATTATATCAATGTCTCTCCTAGCATCTCATCACCCAGATCCCAACTACACAAGTTGTTCATGTGTTGCTCCAGCTACCAGTAGATAGAACTTAGCACTTACTGATTTTGACCTCCCAAATTAAAAACAAAACAAAAAACCTGTCAAATAAAATGCTTAGTGATCAATATAGTATTTACTGATTTTACTGAATTTTTTTTTCCAAGGAGAATACTGAGCGGAGCTTTATGATGCCAGTCACAGCATTGCATTCCAACTCCTCATCCTCCACCACCTCCTCCAATCACAGTTCTTAGCAAATTGGAGCATTATCTGATTACAGGTGAGGTTCTCCTAGGAGGGATTCTCACATTGACCACATTAAGAAGCAACTACCTCTCTTTCAAGTGTCTACAAAATGGTTTTCAGATTCCTTAAAGATGACCAACCTAACACCACACTATAGCAAACACCAAATATACTCTGGAATTGTAGGTATTCTCATAGCAAAGTGTAGTACTGGGTTGGAAAGCAATGATTTCTCTGGGGCACCTGGGTGGCTCAGTCGGTTAAGCATCTGCCTTTGGTTCAGGTCATGATCCCGGAGTCCCAGGATCGAGCCCCACATCAGGCTCCCTACTCAGCGGGGAGTGTGCTTCTTCCTCTGCCCCTCACCCTACTAGTGCTCTCTCGCTCTCTCTCCCTCTCTCTCTCAAATAAAATCTTAAAAAAAAAAAAAAGAAAGAAATGATTTCCCTAGGGAGTGAGAAGTGATGTTGTGTCTGGTGAGAAACATCTTTAAAAACCCTTTCCCTAGAGGGGTGCCTGGGTGGTACAATCACTTAAGCATCCGACTCCATGCTCAGTACAGTCTGCTTGAGATTCTCTCTTCCTCTCCCTCTGCCCCTCCCTGTCATGCTCGCTTGTACTCTGCTCCCTCTCTTAAAATTTAGATAAATCTTAAAAAAACAAAAACCAAAAACAAAAACACATCTTTCCCCTAGAGATGGCAGTATTTGTTAGTTCCTGAGCAGTGGATTTCAGAGATAAAGCATGTCAGCACACCACTGAGGAGGCCTATTAATTCCTTACATGTCTTATGGACTGCAGAAAAGGTGGGTTAAAATAGATGAGGGGGTTGTGTGTGACAGAAATATCAGAGAAGCTTGTCTGACTCAGTTTTGAGATCTTGAAAAGTAGACTGTGATCCAAATGTTTAGGAACAGTACCCAACCAGGTAGGTTTTAAAAATGATCTTTGGGGATGGCTGGGTGGCTCAGTCAGTTAAGTATCTGCCTTTGGCTCAGGTCAGGATCCTGGGGTCCTGCGCTCGAGTCCCATATCGGGCTCCTTTCTCAGCGGGGAGCCTGCTTCTCCCTCTGCCTGCCACTCCTCCTGCTTGTGCTTGCTCTCTGTCAAATAAATAAATAAAATCTTTAAAAAAATAATAAATAAATAAAAATTAAAAAATAAAAATAATAATAATGATCCTTGGGGGAAAAAATGATCCTTGGGGCACCTGGCTAACTCAGTGGGTAGAGCATGTGACTCTTGATCTCGGGGTCCTGTGTGCCCCACAATGGTCGTAGAGATTACCTTAAAAATAAATAAATAAAAACAAATGATCCTTTGGTTATTCTGACATAAACTTCAGCTGGACTTGCAAGAAAATACAGAAATGCAAAGCCAGACTGTAAATATGGCTGCCATAACCTACATCAAGTAAGCATGAGGTCAAGGATTTTCCTTTTAGGGATAAAAATATGTGTAAACTGTGTAGATCAGACACAAAATTATTTTTATTTTATTTTTATTTTTTTAAAGATTTTATTTCTTTATTTGAGAGAGAAGGAGAGAGAGAGCACGAGAGTGGGGTGAGGGGCAGAGGGAGAAGCAGACTCTCTGCCGAGCAGGGAGCCCGATATGGGACTCGATCCCAGGACCCTGGGATCATGACCTGAGCTGAAGGCAGTTGGTGAGCTGACTGAGCCACCCAGGCACCCCAAATTTTTTTTATATTAACTTAATTTATACCAATCTGTATTAAGAGTAACTCATCTTTTTCAGATGTTTCCAGGAATGTTGGAATAAGAATAAAGCATACAAGTAATATTCACTGAAAAAAATTACCAATGATATGACTGTTACCTATATAAAACCTCAGTAACTGTAAGGACTCATTCCATCAATACACAAATGGCATTCTATGTTTTTAGCTTTATTTTACCTGCCTTTCAGAGTCATCCTTGGACACTACTCCTATTCTTCACATTTGAGAAGATGAAAAGGTATTTCTAAAAAATACAACATAAATAATGGTGCTTTTCTTTTCTGGTCTTTGATAGAATTGGATTTATTTTGTGGTTGAGCAGCCTTCAGTGTCTTAGAAAAAGTTCACCACCATCCTACGAATACCAACCCACCACAGTCTCATCAGTGGCAAGTTACGCTCAAATAGATGAGAAAGCTTCCTACAGGTCAAATACAACCACGGAATAAAAATGTAATAAATTTTGATCTCAAAAACCTACATTTCTGATGCTACCTTCAAACAAAGTGAACATATGATTGATTTCAAATAGAAAAATAAAGCATTCACCTTCTATGAAGTATAAATTTAAATCTAAAGCAGGGATTCTACAAGTGTGTTCTAAGGACCCTTGGCTGTCCTTGAAACACTTGCAAGGGTCTGCAAGCAAAATTCTTCTCACAATAATCTAATATCATTTGCCTTTTTCACACTCACTCTCTTGCAAGTATTACAGTTGAATTGTCCAGTAGTTCTAGGACATAGGCTATTTCAACTGATACAGAAACATGACAAAGCAACTGTGTTCTACCAAGCCAGGAACAGTTTAAGATGGCAACATGAGAAAACCCTAAATTTATCTCTTTCTGTGGACACGTCCAATTCTACAGCTACATACAGAGCAATTTCCTCTGAAAAAGACATGAAAAGTGACTGAGCAGTTCCTTCACATTAACAACCTGAGAAAGGCCACATGGAGGTGGAAAGGAGAGGCTAACACCCAATCTCATCAAAAACCCCACCCCAGCTTGGGGTCCACAATTAGGAGGCTCTCACTAACTCAGAGTTTCGTCCTGAGAAAAATACTCCTACCCCACGCAAAACATCCTGACTTCTATGACTTGCACCTGAGAGACAAGCCCCCCAAATATGTGGCTTTGAAACTAACGGGGCTCTTGTCCAAGAGACCAAAAGGATTATAGGGATCTGAGAAACAGCTCTTCAAAGGCCAAGTTGACTCACTCATCCCAAGGCCCAGTGTTTGAAAAGCACTGGGACTTTACATGAAAGAAACTCCCTTCCTAATCTTCAAGTCTCACCAAAGGGACAGGGACCTGCTGGGATATTCTCCTGGATGGAATCTGGCTTGGTGTCATTTTCATGCTGTCCCTCTGCGAAAACCTGCAGGAATATTTTTTTCATGTTTTTTCTGAAAACAATTCGAGCTATTCAAAACACTTGCAGGAGTTTAACACAACACCATACTTCTCATTTTTATAATAGAGAATATAGTTTTTACCACAAAATCATGTTAGTTATATCTACATGTATGGGTTTACTGTTTATACATGTTTTATATTCTTTTCAGTTTTAATTTCTAACATGGTAATATTAGATTGAACCCACATCACCATTTTTGGGATCCCCAGTAATTTTTAACGATTTAAATGGTTTCCCTGAAACCAAAGAGTTTGAGGACCAATGATGTGAAGACCTGACTATTTCTATCTGTTCTTTATTTGACCTTTGACCTAACAAATAATTTAACAGTTCAAGGAATTTTGACCTTCTTTTAAATAAATATGTAATTCTATTACTTTCAGAATATGCCTTAGAAAATCTGATCCAAAACGAAAGTAGATATTGCAGTAAGTTCAGTTAGCAGGAACACTTATAATTTGCAATGATGGATCAAATACTGAGAAATAACACCAGAGAAAAAGTGTTAAATAAGTTTACTTATTATCATTAAACAGTTCTTACAGCATATTACAATAATTTAATATTAAATTTTTTAATCTTTTTTAACCCAAAGTGTTAATCTTATTGATTTAAAAAATATGTAATTAAACAAGAACATCGCCTCAACAATATTTTCCCTTCAAGTGTTTCTCACTTTAGGATTATGAAGGAACCACCAATTGACAACTACAAAGCACCTCATTAATTATCTGATAAGATAGTCAAACAAAACATGGCACCTGGTGTTAAAGAATTGTGATATATTTCTTCTTTTAAAAGGAATTCTTTGGGAGAACTCAAATAAAAGCTAATTTTACCACCAAACTCTGACAAGACATCTCAATCTTGTGCTGAAACTGCTGTTTCAGGGTTGGACTACTTTTGAGAAAAATCTGTCAATCAAGCTAAATTGTGTGATGGCTTGTCAATCCTTGCCCACAAGCAATTAGAAGAAAATGACCTACAGCATTTCCATTTGCACAGAGAGAATTTAAAGGCCTGTCTCCAAAGGTGAAAGGCTATTTTATTAAGCCATTGGTGACAGAAAAAGAGACCCTCTTGATGGGAGTTCAACCCATAAATAACGTTGTCCTAGCAATAAACAGTAGTAATTGTGCCTTGGAACTAAAAAGGAATTAGGGCAGTCATACTAAATATAAAGCAACAAGCCTACATTACAGCAATTTGCTTTACACTGTTTTGTTTTTTTTTTCCCCTTAAAATAACACTTTTGTAAGCCTCCCAGATTATGTAAACTTTTGGCATGTGTATGAGTTTGGGCACTTGAGGGTTATGGTAAAATAAAGTGAATATAAGTTGTTTGGTAAGTGAAAACTTTTCTTGTATATTCTTAATATCAAATATGACACTTGCTTATTTTTATAATACAAAATTTACTATCTTGACCATTTTTAAGTGTACTGTTTATTAGTATTAAGTACATTCATATTAGTGTGCAACCATTACCACTACCTCCACAACTCTATTTCACAAAACCACAACTCTGCACCAGTTACCAATAATTCCCCATGGCCCCCTACTCCCAGCCCCTGGCAAGCACCATTCTCTGTTAAGACGTGTGAGGTTTTTTTCCTCCAGATTCCACATGTAAGTGAGATTATGCAGTATTCGTATTTCTATGTCTGATTTCACTTAGCATCATGTCCAAAACGTCTAGCACATATCAAAGACAGAACTTCCTCCTTCTTTATGGCTGAATATTCCACTGTATGTATGTGTATCTATTTACGTACTCACACCCCCATTACATTTTTTTTTATCCATTCATCTGTCCATGGATACTAAGGTTGTTGCCTTATCTTTGGCTATTGTGAACAATACTGCCATGAACATGGGGACACAGATATATCTTGGAGACAATGATTTCATTTCCTGCAAATACATACTCAGAAGGGGGATTACTATATCACATGGTAGTTATATTTTTAATTTTCTGAGCAAACTCCATACTGTTGTACACAATGGCTATACCAATTTACACTCCTACCAACAGAGTACAATTGTTCCCTTTGTTCCACATTCTTGCCAATATTTATATCTCATCTTTTTTGATAATAACCACCCTAAAAGGCATGAGATTATCTCATTGTGGTTTTAATGTGCGCTTCCCTAATAACATTAAGTATCTTTTCATGTAACTGCTTGCTATTTTTAGGTCTTCTTTATAAAATTTTTTAAGACTTTATTTATTTGAGAGAGAGAGAGCACACTAGAGAGAGCAAGCATGAGTTGGGGGCAGAGGGAGAGGGAGAAGCAGGCTCCCTGCTGAGCAGAGATCCTGACGAGGGGCTCAATCTCAGGACCCTGGGATCATGATCTGAGCTGAAGGCAGACACTTAACTGACTGAGCCACCCAGGCACCCCTTAAAAATTTCCTTTCAGGTCCTTTGTCCATTTAGTTGGATGGTGTTTTGCTATTAGGTTGATCCTAATTGTTCCACCTAGTGTGACAGAGTTGGAACAGTGAAGTTCCAAGATTCTCAATACTTGGTCTGTTAATACATGTCATCATCTTGACTATTAATAAACACCTTTTCTCTTTGTAAAAGGAGAAAAACAACAATGGACCTTACTACCTTAAAAGATGAACATTCAGTGAACTCGTATGTATAATCAGTGAAAACCCATACACACCACAGTACCTCCCTGGGAATCAGATTTAATTGTGTAGAGGAAAGAATGTTCCAATTGCTCACTGTGCTGGTTTTCTTATTTTATTATGTACCTCTTGTGTATAGGAGCAGGAAAAAAAAAAAAAAAAACTGAGAATAAGTGAACTATGTAAATATAAGACAAGATTATTGTGGCTCTTGGTATTATAGAATAAGGAAATATCAGGTGTTTAAGCAAGGATGACAAGAGTTCAAATCCCACCTCCTTTATTTCCTTGCCTTTGACCAAGTTACTCAAGCTTTATCAACTTCAGTGTTCTCACCTGACCAGTAAGGATGGTGATCATCACCTCGAAGTGGTGAATCTCAAGCAGGGACAACTATTTCCTTGAAGGAACATTTGGGAATGTCTGGAGACATTTTGGGTTGTCACAACTGGAAGGAATGCTACTGGCATCTCATGGTAGAGAACAGGGTTGCTGCTAAACATCCTACATTGCACAGGACATCTCCCCCCAAAAAACAAAGAATTATCTTGCCTGAATTGTCAATAGCTTGGAGGCTAAGAAATCCTGCCTTTAGTGGACTTACTGTAAGACTCAAAAGAGATTCCCTACATGAACGCAACTAGCAAAGCACCTAGGACATAATCAGTGCTGCAAATACTATTATATCACTTGTTAAATTCACCCTCCTTTGAGTACAAATGTGTTATCTACAGTCATGACCTAAATTTGGATGTGTTGATCCTCCTGTCTAGTTTATTAGCTGGATGTCCAATCCTTTCCCTGGGTTCTTCTACTCAATTCCAATGAAACTCCAAGAAGGTTTGTATGTGTTACATAAATACCTCTAAATCTCTTGTTTTAGCTCCAGGTAAGATGGTTTTTCTTTTTGTCTACTGAGCCAGGGTAGGATGGGGGCAGGGAATATGCAAGGTGCTTTCTTCCATCCTGAGAGCCTCACCCAACAACTCTGCCCATTCTTTGCCCTATTATCTTCAAGTACAGTACAATTTGATTACAGAGAAAAATCTGATTGCAAAAATAATCAGAAAGTTTAATAATTTTAAGTATTGGTAGATGTGGGATTTAGGATGCTGCATTCATTACTGATGATAGTATAGAATGATGCCATCTGACCTCATAAAATGGGAGTATATGGATAACTCTAAAATGCAGTGATTCCACTCTAAAGTTAACAAGCATGATGGCCTCCACTGAATTATTTTTTTGTGGGATCTTCGAATTTGTAGAAGTTCGGAGTAATGAGGTATTGTGATTGTCCATACCCAGAAGAGTAGATAGATAAAAAGTAGCCATTCCATAACACTGAGTACATTGCAATAGTCAGAAACAATGAATTATGCCATAAGTACATGGCCAGACACTGAAAAACAGTAGTTAAGAAAGTAAACAACAAAAACACCAGAATGAAATATATCATTCATATAAATTTAAAATAGTTGCTTATAAACAAGACATTTTCTGAAAATATAAAATATACAATAGAATATATTAGAATACATGTTCAGGAGCACCTGGCTGGCTCAGAGTGTAGAGCATGTGACTAGATCTCAGAGTTGTGAATTCAAGCCCCACACTGGGCACAGAGGTAACTTGAAAAAGAAATTTTAATAAAAAAAGCATGTTCAGTTGTAGAAAGGAGTAGGAGTGGAATAAAGGGGAGAGAAAGAATCAAGGAAAGCAGGTAAGCAGGAAGGAACAAAAGGGTCTTATACAGACTAATGACAGTATATTATAAACTTCTGAGTATAAAAATTAAATTTGCATTTAAGGTAAAAAAAGGTAAAATTTGTAGATCTTATAAATGATACAGGAAATAGGAATTCTAGGAAGGTGTTGGTGAAGAACTGCTTGAACCATACCCTAAAACATTTGACAGAATGACATCAGTTAAAAATTGGAAGAAAAGAAAAATTGACAAGGATTAAAAAAATGATAGGCACTTCAAAAAGAGTATTTGAATTTCAAAGAATCAAGAACTATCTGTAAGAAAAATCAATAAAACCCTGAAATTACTTTCCCCAATGGCCCCATGGTCAAGCTGTGGATGCTAGGGGGTTGGGAAAATCACCACGTGATTTATCCAGGCATATTTTAAGATTTGGTGTAATTTAAGATTTTTAAGTACGAGGTAAACTTAATTTTCCTTTTAAGAATAATATAATTTTTTTTTTGTTTTTTTCCTCTCTTGCTCCCCTAGGCCTCAATAATATAAAGATTTTTTAAATAACTTAATATACAATTTTTAGTCTAGATTTATTAAGTTTTTTTGTAGATTTTGCCCAGTTGTGATTATCCAGTACTAATGAACACCTGTATTGCTCCCTACTTCCATTATTCTGTCTGTCACGGGGTCTGTTGCAACCATCTCCTTAAGACCACCAACACTATTTTCCCTTCATCTCTAGTGGGAAAAGGCTTTCTGCTCCCTATGTCCAAATCTTTCAGTGAAGAAGCCCACAGTTGAGCTATTTGATCCCCTACAAATAGAGATCTTTCAGGCCTCTGTCATCTGCTTCTTAGAATTCCCAGCCATGCTGGGGAACATTCTGAGTAGGAGAGAGGGTGAAGCCTGAATGGCCATGCCTGAGTACTGATTCCTGTCTTTCATCTATTTCCTCCTAACCCTCTCATTCCAATAGTTCTGTGATGCAACTAAAACATTTGGTCCATTGACCCCATCATATTTCAGTGTTCTTCACCATTTTATGTGCTTATTTTGTCATTTACTCAATTTGTCACCTGCTAAAAAAATTAACTCTCAAAATCTTGGCTCAAACTCTGCACTCACCAGACAAAATATTAGCCCTAATTAAATACATCTTCTAATCATGCTTGCTCTCAAGCAGGTTTAGGAGACAGAAAAATATGAAGAACAAATCCCACTTTAACTGTGTGACCACAAATCCCAAGAGATCCTCTAAATTCCTGATAGACCTACTATACCATTGGACAAATTGCTTTCTTGCTCTTTGAGAAGATTATTTTATACCTTCTTCTCTCTCCCCCAATCATTATGCTTTACATAGCCAATGAGTTGACTTCTCATCCAAATAAAAAATGAATGGGGAGAACCTCCTCCTATTCTTATTTCTACTCTAGATGTACTAACTTACCAACATCTGTAAACCCATTTCCTGCCTTTCCTCATTAAAACAGTTGACCTGATGGATCAACTCCACTACAAATTCAATTCCACTTCCTTCTCTTTAAGGGCTTTGCCTGCCTCTTTTGCATAATTTTTCTGCTCCACTGCATCACTTCCATCATCACACAAACATGCTGCCATTTTCCCCCATCTTAACATAAAGAAATCAACATCTTTGACTACTGATTTCCCCATTTTTTTTTTTAACAAAAAGTCCTTGAATGGGTGTTGATACTATCTTTATTCATTTCAGAGTCTCTTCCCAACCCTTCACCAAAGAAGTGGCAAAGTTAATACTTTAAAAAGTTAAGACAAATTTAATATGGCTAAATTTTACTTAAAACTGAATTACGGACTTCTACTTCCAGCTATAACAGTGTAGCTTGCTTAAGTTTAAACGTCTTACTAAGAATAATTACCATATGTCAGTAAATTTAAGAAAAATCTTTTGAAGAAATCAGAGAGAGCTACCATGATATCCAGGATTTGTAAACCAAGATTCAAGAGAAAAGGGAACTACATTGCTTTTTCCCTTGAGACATGTAAAAATTCCCAAGCAACACAGTTAAAAGGAGAATCTGGGGGTGGGGTTGGGGAGCCCAGCTGGCTCAGTCAGTACAGAACAGGACTCCTGATCTTGGGGTTGTAAGTTAAACCCCCACACTGGGTGTACAAATTACTTAAAAAAAAATAAATTCTTAAAAAAAAAAAAAGACAAAAACAGAAAAAAGGGCAAGCTGAGTAGTGCAAAGGAGGTGTTACAGCCAAGGAGCTGAGCATGATTACACCAAGTTCTATATAGCTCAGGAGTTCAGTGAACACCTAGAAGAATGGCTCTGATAATCACATTATAATTTGGTTTTGGCTCCGTGAAGGACTTAGGAAAAACTGCCACCCAGAAATAGACCAACCTTCATTAATACTAAAACCAGCTTTGAATTAGTTCAATCTAAGATACAATAAAGCTGACATATTTCTATTCTGTTGTCAGAAAGAAGTGAAAATACTCTTTGAAAAGGAAATTATTTAGATCCCTAAATTAACCCTACAGTATTTCATATACAATTTACGGTAAACCAATTTATCACGAATACCAGCACACAGGGCAAAAAATACATTAGCAAAGCATGTATACTGCTATGCAATACAAGACTTTTTAATAGCAAAGCAATGGGGGAAAAAACCCTTAAAAACCAAACATTAAATGACTAGTTAAAATAACTGTGATAACCCACTCAAGGTAACACTATGCAGCTATATAAAGCAATTAAGAATATCTTTCTAGGGGTGCCTGGGTGGCTCAGTAGGTTAAACTTCCAACTTGATTTTGGCTCAGATCATGATCTCAGAGTCCTGGGATTAAGCTCAGCACAGAGTTGGCTTGTCCCTCTCCCTCCCCTTCTATCCCTCCTCCCACACATGTGCTCTCTTGCTTTCTCTTTCTCAAATAAAATCTTATTTAAAAAAAAGAGTATCTTTTTATACTTTCATGGAATTTTACCTAGAATATATTTCTAACTTAAAAAAAAGGTAACTTTACATGTGTAAAGCTACCTAATCAAAAAGTTTATCAAGAAGTGACAAGGATTAAAAACTAGTTAACATGCTATACCTTGATTTTTATATTTCCCTTTGGGAGCATAAATATATTTTATGTAATTATAAATGACAAGAGTCACACCTAAGTATCAAAAGCTATGTGAAATTAAACACCCAATTCTATAGTGAGCTGGTACATTAAGCACAAGAACTATTTCAAGTTACTTTAAAGAACTGTATGACTGTACATCTTTAGTGGCCTGTACCCTAAGGACAAAAGGAAATGGGAAAAAAATCTGAAAAGGCTCTTAGTAATTAGTAGTTGTTTTCTGTAATGTTGGCATTGTTATTTATAGACAGTTGTGCATGTATTTTGTGATAAAGAAAATAAAGTTAGGAAATAATAAAATTACCATTGGTACCTTTTTTTGATACAGAAGAAAAAGAAAGACATGTAAAATTTCTGAGGTTAAGTCAAAATGTTCCTATTACTATGATATTTGAATTGAAATGCATGGTGTAAAATTCATGAAAAATGTCACAGTTCTGTTCACTGAAAAGGCATAGGAACTAAGACTAACCCAGTAAAAAATTTGCACTACCACTGCCCAGACTGTGGTCTCTAAATACCTTTTCCTATTAATAGGAATAGGAGTCTCTAAAGAAATGGCTGATTCCAGATCTGATGTAGAAAATATACTACAATACCCTGAATCATTTTGTCATACTGGAAAGCATGAAAGATTTCAACAACTGAGGACAAAGCAGAAAGCTTCAGGAGCCAACTTCAGTTGTCACCTGCTAGCCAAAATTGGCACAATTTAAGCAACAATAAAATGAAGACTGCACTGATTTCAACATTTCAAGTGTGTTTACACTCAAAAATTTATAATGGCATTTAAGAAAAAATAAAGTCCATCGGCCACCTCTGGAGAATGTTAAGTAACCAAGTCATTATTTTGAAACTGATAATAGCAAATACCCAAACATTTTTCATGCTTCCTTTATAAACTATTGCCTTGTGTAATAAAATGTTGATGAAAAGATTATCTATATAAATCTTGCACTAATGGTGGCAATTAAACAGAGTTAAATTGCCTCAAGACAACTTACAGGACCCAAAATGGCACTGCTTATAAATCTACAGTTTATTACAGGAATGGGATTCAATATAGCAAAATCATTAAAGTCAGTATATGCATCACAATTAAAAGCTGTCTCAAATAGAGCCCGAAGAAGCCAGGTGCTTTATCACCTCTAAAGTAGTCTTGCAAATAAGTAAAACCTGAAGCTGATCTAGCCTGTCTCAATCTAACTACCACCTGACTGAAAGTACAGAAGACAAAGGAATATAATAAACGCTATGTGAATATAATCAGCCAATCTTGTAAAAAACTACAAAAAAATGTTTTCTAATATAAAATTTGTAAGAAAAAAAGGTGGAGTTACAAAGCAGATGGATTTAAGGGCACTATCAACCAATTACAACTCATGGATGTTATTTTGGTTTTGATTCAAACAAACTGTTAAAACTGTATATGGAAATGGGAGAAATTAAAAAACTGGATGGATATTTAACTACTTTGAGAAATTAGCATTCTTAAAATTAGGTGTGATAGTAATATAGCAATTCTGAAATTTTATCCTTTAGAGACACTACCTTAGAGTGTTAAGATTTAGGGATGTAATGCACATTTACTAGCATGCATCAGCACTCAGTAGATTATGAGCATTTTTAATTAAAGTCAGAGAAAACGTTCACCTTCACAAGTCCTTTCTATTTGATCAGGATTCCTTAAATTCTGCTAATGAAATAATAAAGGCAAGTTTTCCACAATATGCTAGAATGGTGTCCCAAACTTTATATGGGTAGTAGTAATATCAGTCCCAATTCTTCTTCACTTCTTGATAGTTCCAGCAGATTGACATTGGCAAGGGCAACAGATCTTTACTTGTTCAACAACAACTTAAATCATTTTTCTTTCTGTATTCTGAGCGAACAATTATGTAGGATCCTAAACTTGTGATGACACAGAGACGGTATTTTAAAAATTATCATGATCATTGTGTATAATTTGAAAAAGTACATTTAATAATTTATTTTTCTTCAATTTTTAAAGTGGAGAGGAAATATCTTTGCCCGAAGCAGAACATTTAGCAATGACTGAGCTACCATTACTCTTATAAAAACCTATAGAACAAGTTCTGCCCTCGTGCAAAATTCATCATTTTTATATGAAGGACATATTTCTTATGAAGAAAAAAATACTAATCTATTTGAGGCAACATTGCGGGCACACTGTTGTGATTTTTATGCATACGGTTTTAACAAAAAATATACTTTTAGTACAGGAAATAAATTCAAAATTCATTCTTTATGTCTGGGTTAGATTTAACCACCTGACCTTCCTTAAGGCAAATGAAGAGCAATATGTTTAATGAGATAGAGGCATTCATAATTTGCTTTTTGATAGACACGATCAAGGGCTTTCATTAGAATCTCAAATGTTCACTTGCCTATAATGCAAAAAGGATCCTACTCTGACGTCCAGGTGGCTTTTAATCTGTTACAGACATCAGAATAATATTATTCAATAATAATCCGGGTACCGGGCACCAGGCTTTAAGTTAGCCCTCAAGATCTCAGCTTAGTGGTGTACACAACATGTATCATTCCTGGGACTGGTGATATGACGGATTTTGCCCCTATGATAGGGGTATATTAAAGGGTATAGTTGACTTGAACAAAGTTACATTATCCAGATGGGCCTGATCTCTCCCATGAGTCCTTTAAACCTAGGACTAGAGGTCAGGATAAGAGTCAATCAGAGATTTAAACCATGTGGGAAGATTCTCCATTGCTGGCACTCAAGATGGGGGTAGCTGCAGTGCACGAATAACCAAGACGCTAGGAACTCACAGGGGACGTTAGAAGGCAAGAGAGATACTCAGCCTATAGCTAGCAAGGCAGTAAATTCTTTTTTTTTTTTAAAGATTTTATTTATTTATTTGACAGAGAGAGACAGCAAGAGAGGGAACACAAGCAGCAGAGGGAGAGGGAGAAGCAGGCCTCCCGCCGAGAAGGGAGCCCGATGCGGGGCTCGATCCCAGGACCCTGGGATCATGACCTGAGCCAAAGGCAGACACTTAATGACCGAGCCACCCAGGCGCCCCAGGCAGTAAATTCTTTTTTCCAGGTTATTTAGGTATAATGGACGAATAAAATTGTAATGTATTTAAAGTGTACCATGTGATGATTGGATATACATACATTATAGAATTACCACAAGTTAACTGATAGCATCCATCACCTCATATAGTTAACTTTTTCATTTTTTGTGTGTGAATGCTTAAGATCTATTCTTCTAGCAAATTACAAGTATACAATACAGTATTATAAACTATAGTTACCAGGCTATATATTAGATCCTCAAAACTTACTCATCTTGTAACTCAAAGTTTGCACCCTTTGACCCTGATCTCCCCATTTCCCCCACCCCGTGGCAACCACCATTGCACTCTGTAAGTTAGGCCTTTTTTTTTTTCTTTTAAATATCCCACATGTAGGGGCACCTGGGTGGCTCAGATGGTTAAGCGTCTGCCTTCGGCTCAGGTCATGATTCCAGGGTCCTGGGATCAAGCCCCATGTCGGGCTCCTGGCTTAGCGGGGAGCCTGCTTCTCCCTCTCCCTCTGCCTCCCCCCCTGCTCATGCTTGCTCTCTCTCTGTATCTCTGTGTCTCAAATGAATAAATAAAATCTTTAAAAAAATAAAAAAAAATAAAAAATAAATAAATATCCCACATGTAAGTGATACCACATGGTATTTGTCTCTATGGCTTATTTCACTTAGCACTTGGCATAATGCCCTCAAGTTTGATCCAAGTTTTTACCAATGACAGAATGTTCTTTTTGGGGCTGAATAATAAATATTCCATTGTGTGTTTTTGTAGATAGGGAGACATATACACATATATACATATAAAACGTGTATATACTGTGTCTATTTCCCATTCTCTTTATCCATTCGTCTATCAATGGACTCAAGTGTCTCAGTTATTGTAAATAAGGCTACAATGAACATGGGGTGCAGCTCTCTCCGAGACCGTGAGTTCATTTCCTTCAGACATATACCTAAAAGTGGAACTGCTGGATCTTAGGCGAGTTCTATTTTTTAGTTTGAGGAACCTTCATACTGTTTTCCTGAATAGCTCTACCAGATTATATTCCCCAAAACAGAATACCAGAGTTCTCTTTTCTCCACGTCGTCACCAACATTTGTCACCTCTCATTGTTTTTGAGAATAGTTGTCCTAACAGGTGTAAGGCTGTATCACATGGTTTTTGATTTGCTTTCTCTGATGATTAGTGATGTTGAGCATCTTTTCATAAACCTGTTGGCCATTTGTATGTTTTCTTCAGAAAAATGTCTATTGAGGTTCTCTGCCCATTTTTTTTAATCAGGTTGTTACTGAGTTTTAAGAGCTTCTTGTATTTTATTTATATTAATCCGTTAGTGGATAAACGTTTGCCATTATTTTCTCCTATTTCATAGGCCTACCTTTTCATTTTGTTGACTCTTTGCTGTGCAGAAGCTTTTTACTTTGATGTAGTTTTATGTGTTTCTGCTTTTGTTGCCTGTACTTTAAGTGTTAGATCCAAAAAAATCATTGCCAAGACCAATCTTTCCTATGCTTTCTTCTAGGCATTTTATGGTTTCAGTTCTTAGGTTGAAGTCTAAATTCTACCAACCAAACAGAATGAGGTTAGAAGAGAACCCCAGACTCCAGGAAGTCATCAGCTACTTTGATTGCAGTCTTGTACTACCCTAAGCAGAGAACCCAGCCACATTGTTGCCTAGGCTTCTGACTTACTCAAGTATGAGCTAATAAATGGGTACCATTTTAAACCACTAAGTTGTAAGAATTTGTTACACCAAATTAGAAAACAAATTCATGTAAGACCTGAATACAGGTAAGGCCAGGTAAGACAAATAGAAGTGCACAAAAATGACTAAGGTAGAAAAGGCATTGTGTCTTTAAAAAAAAAATTACGTATAATATAGCCTATTCTGAAATACACTGGTTTTTCAAAATTATAAACATATTTTTTCCATGTACAAAACTGTGAGGATGAATATTTAGCAAAGCAACAATTACATCAATTATGATGTTATTATCTTTGAAGGGCATTGTTGATTTCAGAGCCTTGACGGAGGTCAGTCCGCAGTGCGTAGCTACAGAATGCAATCTGTAACAAGTTGGCCAGTGGCTTCCTGGGAATCCCAGTATGGCTTTTTTTTACTTTAGGTTTAATTTTCCTTGGAGATTTGTAGTTGCTAGTAGGGATTAAAGGGTGAACTGCTTTGGTGTACCGTGTGCCGGAGGAGATTTATGGGAGGTTGAATACACCTCCTGAGGCTCCAGGGTTATTTCTAGGAGTAAGCTATTACTTGGTTATTAGCTGCATTTTCCAAATGCCAAGTGGATAGGACAGGACTCCAGGAGATAAAGTCTCTGGGGGCCTATCTCTTGTTTCAGCACAAAGGTAAAGTTCTGCCTAAAGAGTGGATCAAGAAAAACTTTAGATGGTGAAATACTCTTTAAAAAGCTTTCCAGATTACTCATGCAACTCAAGAATTGTTTCTGAAAAGTATATAGAATATATACAAGTGTTTTGTGAGAATATTAATTCATTTTGCTAAGCATTTCATGGCTCAAGCACTGGCGATCAAGATGTAAAGAGGTTTATGGGGGTACCGATGATTAGTTTATTTTGAAGTGTAATTAATCTGGTACAAGGATAATTCCATTCCTGCTTTAGACCATTATCAGCGGTCATACAGGGACAGGATTTCAATTTTCTTCACAAGATAATAAAACATTTCCATTAGCGAAGTATTGCATATTTAAGGGAAATAAAGAAATCTTAATTCATACATTCGTTTTTATGTGCCATCTTACCTTCCTCCAGTCCTCTCGAGGCTGTTCTTGTGTCTGTTTTTCCACGTGATTCCTGATTTAAATCAGAGTATGTTTAGAATGCATTCATAACCCAAAAATCCTCTCCCCTCCTCCCCCCAACCACTCTCCTTCCATCCCTCCCTTTCTATCTCTAACACCATATATAGAATTCCCATTATATATAACACTAGATATATGCCAAGTGGATGCCATTATACAGGGTGATACCAATTAAATTTTTACTTGGTATTTTCCTAATTGTTTGAAAGCCAACAAATCTTGTATTATCAGTCTTTTTTTTTTCCTGCATCTACATTATCTGCCTTAGATTTGAATCCATGGTGTAGATTGTGTTCATTAAACATACTCAGTGCCCAGAACTGTACCATGGACACTTGGCTGCTTATTAAACATGTTTTTATAATGATGATAAAACTAGTGACCTGAGAAGAGGATAAGGAAAATCTTATTCGGCCTTTAAGCCCATATCTGAAGACTCCTGGCATTATAGCCTTTAGCAAATGAACCCAAAATCTCAGTTTCCTAATCTATAACTTTTTTTTTTTTTTTACCTTAGAGGCATTTTTGTGGAATTAATAATATGTGAATCACTTTGAGATCCACAGATGAAAAGCCCTCTCTAAATGCTAAGGATTGGTTTAATTATACCATAGGGGACATTTGGGTTTATATTGTAAAGCATGCATATTTATAGCTCTTTTATTTTAATGCTGGTTATTTTAGCTGAAGAAGCTCCTTTTACTTCTGAGGATGCTTGCTATTTTCTTGTTAATAACTTTAAGATATAAATAGTATGCTATAACTGTTAAACCCAAAGGTCAAACATGCTTCACACACAAAAGGAATTTATGTATTATCGATCCTTTTAATCACAGAGCATATGTCATTAGTGTCGTGCAGCTTATTTAACCCTTGAATGTAGAATTCATTCTATTAAAAAGCCCAACATGGGCCAATTTGTCCCTAATACCCTGATATGTATGGCCTCGTAATGGTCATTGAGAAGTGGTGTTGAATATGGTGTTTTCTCCTATTTTCTTCAATCCCATTTTATACCCTCTGTGGGAAAAAAAAATGGTTTCAACCATCCACTTTTCATCTAAACCCCATGTAATATACCCATTCCATAGGCATATAAAAATATAGTTCTATTACTATAGGACCTCAATCTACAAGGGAAGTCAGAAAATGAATAAATCATTTCAATACAACTAGTTCTAAAAGAGTGACATGAACACAATGTTGTAAGTTCTCCTAGAAGGGAGAAACTTCCTTCTCTTGATATCCACAAAGATTTCAAAGGGGAAAGGATATTTGACTTGGTATTTGAATGATTATTTAAGTAATTTATTAAGCAAAATGGGCTTCACATAGCTATACGTTACAGCCAGTAGACTGCCTCACAGTAAGGGTCTCAAGAAGCCAAATTTCTGCACCAATGGTCCTCCCTCTATAAAGGCCAGGCCAAGACACAATTTTCTGAGGAACCACGGAGGTATACAGGACACCTGGACACCGGGGAGCCCAAAATGGAGTCTCAGCTTGGGCCTCTTATCCACTTCTGTTCACTTAGACATATTCTTCTAGGTAACCAGCTCCAATGTCAGAGCCCTCCGGAAGTGCTGGGGGGATGGGGGAGGGGGTAGTTGTAGTTCCTCAAGCCAGGTGTCAACAATTGATCTTCAGGTAATCAGTAAATGATGCCCATGAGTTGGTGTAAGCTGTTCCAAACTTCCACTTGAACCCATGGTTACAAAGTAATTTACCAGTAAATATGTTTCACACTGTAACCATTGGTCAGGGGTCGGCAGGTACAGGTCTGTCTTCAGCAAAAAACTCAAGCCATTTTCAGGCCAGCTAGAATTAGTCCTCACAGCATCAAAGACATGACAAATTGCAAAATAATTTTACTTTAAACAAATCAGTTTTACCACATTATACTTATCTGCAACCAACAAGAGATTCCTAAGTTATTTTTAAGTTTTCTGAAAACCAAATGTAACATTTTTTGATAACATTTTAGATATGAAAAACTATACAAATAGAAGCTTTTTTTTTTTTTTTTTTTAACTGCTTCTGTGTGGTACACTACAGCTAGTTCTCAAACTTTTTGGTCTCCGGACCTCTTTACACTCTTAAATATTACAAAGGACTCTCAAAGAGCTTTGAGGGGGACATATTTATTAATATCTACCCTATTAAATATTAAAATAGAAATTTAAATTACTTTAAAAATAACAAAATATGAAACATTTAACTAAGAACACCACTGTTAAAACCTCTTGCAAATCTATTAAATGTCTAGCTTCATAGAAGACAGGTGGATCCTCAGATTCTTTGCATCTGTTACATGTTGCTTCAGTAGAAGTTCAAGTATGAACAACATTATGGCCTCTCAGAGAAGAATATGGAAAAGGGAGCAACATTTTATTAGCCTTTTAAGATAATTTTGGATACGCTACTGTAACACTACACTCAAACTTCACAAGTTAGTTTCATAAAAGCTGTAACATGGAATCTCAAACTGCATCAATGGACTTTTTGTACTATTATGTTAAAATGCATTGCTAAGTCTTGCACGTTCAATGTATCTTTTACACATGTGTAATTTGTAACACCAGACTCCTGTCATTGAAACCTCTTGGTTCGCTGGCACTTCATTATGTAATATAAAAATTATGCTCATTAATAGCATCACTATTTTTATCAGAAAAGCAATCACCAAAAAGCCATCAAGCTTATGAAAGCATTTACAAGTTTTCCAAAATTCTAGTTTTTGCATGAAACCTCTAAATTTTTCACTTGCAACAAATACCCTCAGTTGTTTACCGTGAAGTAGCAGGCTCACTTGAATCATTTTGAGGCAATGTCTTCCAAATACATAGGTCTGAATAATCATTACTTGACTGTCAGTATTTTTTTCAAATAAATTTAGGTGTTTCCATAAAACAAAACATCTATTTCAGTGCACAACTCAAACAACTGCACAAGTGTTTTCCCCTGAGACAATGATTTCCAACAGTATGCAATCAAGATGTTGGAACTGGAATATTTTTCCCACTTTTACTGGGACATGAAGCAAAATCAGCAGTCTTAAAAACAGTGTGCTACTGCCTTGGCGTATCGTAAGGTGCTAGCTCTTTCACGCACTGTTGCTTTTGTAACTAACTTTAGTGCAAACATTAACATTGTAAAAAAGAAATAATCTCTTTGTATTATTAATTTTTGAAAACTCACAGACTATCTTAAAGGGTCTCATTGATGCCTAAGATTAAGTGAACCATATTTTGAGGACCATAGGCCCCCCCCAAAAATATGGGAACATAGACTCTGAAAATACATATTCATATTCTGGGTCTGGAATTTTCTGGCTGCAATGTCGGGCAAATCAATGAGCCATTCTTGGTAATTTTTTTCCCCCAAAGTTAATAGCTTATGTTTATAAGGACAAAATGAAATAATGTAAAAAAAAATTTTATGTAAAGTAAGAAATGCTATGAAAAAACATTTTACTTATCACCACCACCACTGGTTTTGCATGAACACGTAAAGCAGATGATAGCATCCCTTCAGCATTTAGGTATGCTAGTGCTGTGTGTTAGCAATACAGTGTTATGTAACGTTTTTATGTAAACACTTTCCTCTTAAGTAATCAAGGTTGAAAGGATCACGCAACTCCATTTATCTTGGCTCTGTTGATGCATTAGTAACTGCAACTCCTTTGCATCTCTGTAACATTTGAAATATCAGGAAGATAGACAGTCCATTACCAGAAATAAAACATTACTCTCAGAACATCACTGCACACGGAACTAGTGGTACCTCACACCAGACCATAACAGCCTACCTCGGAGAAGAAGGGTGGCGTTCCCTCTCTCGGGTTTTCATTTCTTCTGTCTTCAAACGACGGTCGAGTGTATTTGCCCACCTAGCTTCCAACAAGAGTCTTACATGTTAACCTGCTTATTTCACTTGGCTTTATTCTTTTTTTTTTTTTTTTACTTGGTTTTATTCTTGATGGAGAAGCATTCAGGTACTCAGGAGGCTTTCTGAAAAGAAAAAATCTGCCAACACCAAGGCTTCTTAAACTTTGGGTGCTTAAGAATCACCTGGAGAAATTTTATAAACTATTGCTCCTGAGAGCCCCACCCTCCGAGAACCGGACTCCTCTGGTAGGGTTCAAGAATTTGTATTTGCAAAACATCCCAGGTGATAATTGGCTTTGCTAATCTCAGGATCACACTCTTAGTAGACGATGTTTTTCTCGTGCTAATACAGACCACCTGAGAAACAGACTTCCGGGGTGTTATCATGCATCAATAGTCATGGTCTTTTTTTCTATCACCCAGAGCACCTGGCTTGAAAAACAGGGAAGCAGAAAAAAATCAACATTCCAGATATTGGGGGGGGGATGGGAAGGTAGATCTAAAAGTTGAAAACAAAAGCCAAAAAAAGTAAACAATTCCTTAAGGACATTGAATTGACAATTTAAATTTAGCCAGAAGTGAATTAAAGTGATAGCATGCTTGTTAAAATAAACAGTTGATCATAATTAATTTAATTTTCCCTTCATCTTCTTATGGCTCATGGATTTACCCAGTTGTTTGGCATAAAAAGGGAGTTTCTGTTGACTAGATTTTTTCTCTAGAAATATTTGCTCTTTTCTATTTGTTTTATAGGTTGCATACTTTAGGGCTTGAATTTTCCTTTAGAAATGATCCTTTTTGACTTTCTGTTAGTGAAGAAATTAGTACTTTTTAGTGATAAACCATTTGTAGAAATGTGTTAGTGTAGAAGAAAATGGAGGTTTCTAAATATATTAATGGGCAATAATCAAAGATTTATAGAACATCTTTGTCAGGGGAAACGTTGAGTGGATCAGTTCTTCTAAGAGCCACTTAATTTGGAATGAAGTGTTAGGAGAGTTAGCTATGGATGTCCACATGATAGTCTGTTAAATCATATCGAAGAAAAAAAAGAGGTTATTTTATGATTATTTGTAAATGTAAAGCACAAACTGATCATTGCAAGGAACTTTCCAGTGGAAAAGCTATTCCCAAGACCTAGCCCATCTTGCTGAGAATTTTTTATATGAGAATACAGCACAATCGTTAATGACATTCATGAATGAGATGCAAAAATGCAAGGGAAGGTGGTAGGAGACAAACAGTAGTTTACTCTAAATATGTTTTAATGATGAGGGGTACACTAACAGATGTTATTTAAATTGCTTTAAAGTCAATGATGTTCTGAACATTAGGGTTTAGCTCTACACTTAATGTGGCAATGTTTAAAGGCAATGTTTAAAGTGGATGCACCAGATCAAGGATTCTCTTCTCATATTGGAGAAAACTTATTTGACGCATATTACTTTCTTTAGGGCTTTAGTAACCAAAATTATTTCCTATAATCCAATCACTATAGCATTTTGGTTTCTAGATCTCGTTTTGTGTCTCAAGGTATTGTATACACATGTACTTTCAGAATAAAGGCCTTTAAATGCCCAAATGCTGCTACCTTTGTTTTATCTTCTCTGTGAGGGTGAGATCAGCAAATGGTTTTAGGAAAGGAGACACATGAGCTGTATCTTCTCGGATTAATTTAAGTAACTCAGTTAATAGCCCATATTACTAAAGACAAGGTACTTAAAATTCCTTTAAAGCACTGTACTATCTAGCCCCCTTTTACCTCACTTTCTCTTTGTTCCCTTTGCTGGAGCCTCAGGTCTTATTCCTCTAACAGGCCACTGAAACTACATCCTTGGTACTTTTGCATTTGCCGGGTCAGAGGAGGTAAAATAATTATCCCTCTTCCCTTCTAGGTTCCAGGCGGAGACTCCCATGGAATAAAAGATTAACAAACAAACAAACAAAAAACCCAAACAACTTTAATAATATGTATAGCTCCTGTATACATGGGAGATACCCTGGAACACTGAATAACTCCCCAAAATGGCCTAAATAACATCTCCTGCTAAAGACAAAAGAAGACGTTGGGGGGTAGGAGAGCCAGTCACCAGAGATCACCAGGAAAAACACAGTAAACAAGGGCATAGTTGTTATGCAGATTTAAATCCAAGACTTTTCAACTGATAGGAGTTTCTAGAGATTTAGAGTCATTTTCCTGTTCCTGTTACAGAGTGGGAGACACCCTTACAAATGCAGATTTTCCTTATACACGGAAATATCTCTTATAAAAGGGCAACTGTACTTGGTTTTCAGAGCTTCTCTTCTGTCTGCTTTTCCTTAAATATAATCATGTAAAATAATCCTTATGCCAAAGAGGCATATTTTGGGTGACATATTCTGCTTCCCTTTGCTCGTCTTGCTCTTTGCAAGACCCTTCACCATCTATACACATGGATTATTGATCCCTGTCAGCGAGCAAGAATTCCTGTCCCCTTCAACACCCTTCTAGTCAGACTGAGAATCAAATTGACATGAGACAGATGAACAGGAGAAAATCCAATATAATAGCATACTTATGGGTAATCCACACAGACGTGGAAATTTCAAAGATAGGCACAATGAAGTATATGTCATCCTAAGCTAAGGAGAAGGGGGTAGGAGTCAGAAACTTCAGAGGAAAGGAATGCAATTTACCAGGAAGATGAAAAAGAGTAAATGTTTGGTAAACAAATATTTGCTGGGCCACTCAGAAATGATGGGACAAAGACAGGACTTCAACCAAAGTGGCCTTGCTAGGTTCTTCCCTGTCTACCACACCTAGTTCATGTTATAATGTAGTGATATATGGAGCTGGCTCTCTTCTGGGAGCAGGTCCCCAATCTTAATTCTTTTAGGCAGTCATGGGGGTGGTAAAGAGCTTTTCCTGACCCTGCTGGGCTTTGATTCATTTGTAACTCAAAATAATCTTCATGCCAAAATGGCCCATCTTGGAGCGGCCTGTCGTTGGGCCCCTACATCCCTGATCATTTATTACCTTTGGTCTTTATCCAAGTAGTATCTCAGGGATCTCAGTGAGACTTTCCCAGGGCAACATATGTCAAATTTCAAGCCACCGTCCCTTTACTGTGCTCCCATCACATGATTGCCATCCTCTACTTCATTTTTCCCTCTATTAAATGTAACTTTTTAACTTTCTGTCTGCCTTCCCTCAACACGGTGAACTCCAAGAGGGCAAGGATTTTTGTCTTTTTGCTTCACTTGTGTTGCCTGGAAGAATTATTAGAAAACAGTAGGCACTCAATAAATATTTGTGGAATTAAAGGAGTACCAACCCAATGAACAATTGTCTTCATGAAAAAAGGACTGAATCTTTTAAGATAAACTGAAGTCCACATTTGGCTGTTAAAATGCTGGTGTCCACACCTCACACCAGTCAGAATGGCTAAAATTAACAAGTCAGGAAACCTGACAGATGTTGGCGAGGATGCGGAGAAAGGGGAACCCTCTTACACTGTTGGTGGGAATGCAAACTGATGCAAACACTCTGGAAAACAGTATGGAGGTTCCTCAAAAAGTTAAAAATATAGCTACCCTATGACCCAGCAATTGCACTACTAGATATTTTTTTTGTTTATTTTTTTATTATTATTGTTATGCTAATCACCATACATTACATCATTAGTTTTTGATGTAGTGTTCCATGATTCATTATTTGCATATAACACCTGGTGCTCCATGCAGAACGTGCCCTCTTTAATACCCATCCTCCCCCCTTCCCCTCTAGAACCCTCAGTTTGTTTTTCAGAGTCCATCGTCTCTCATGGTTAGTGCACTACTAGATATTTACCCTAAAGATACAAATGTAGTGATCCAAAGGGGAATGTGCACCCCAATGTTTATAGCAGCAATGTCCACAATAGCCAAACTATGGAAAGAGCCTAGATGTCCATCAACAGATGAATGGATAAAGAAGATGTGGTATATACAATGGAATATTATGCAGCCATCAAAAAAAAAAATGAAATCTTGCCATTTGCAACGATGTGGCTGGAACTAGAGGGTATTATGCTAAGCGAAAAAAGTCAATCAGAAAAAGATAAGTATCATATGCTCTCACTGATATGAGGAATTTGAGAAACAAGACAGAGGTTCATAGGGGAAGGGAGGGAAAAATGAAACAAGATGAAACCAGAGAGGGAGACAAACCATAAGAGACTCTTAATCTCAGAAAACAAACTGAGGGTTGCTGGAGTAGAGGGGGGTGGGAGGGATGGGGTGGCTGGGTGATGAACACTGGGTATGTACTATGGTGAGCTCTGTGAATTGTGTAGGACTGATGAATCACAGACCTGTACCCCTGAAACAAATAATACATTATATGTTAATAAAAAAAATTAAAAAAAATAAAACAAATAAAATCAAATGCTGGTATCCATTTCTAAGCCAGAGCATATTCTCCTACCCTTTGTATATTATGTAATCACCAGAAAGATTTCAGCATTATTAACCTGGGTTTTGTGACATGGTGTAAAATCTGCTTGAGTCCAAACACATTAGCCTTTACAATCTCTTTATTACTGTTGTCCTAGGTATCTAAGAATGGGATTACTTCTCAGGATGGAAACTGCAGAACTGTTTTAATAATACTAAGCATATACTCAACTAAAATTAATCCATATAATTGGTCTCTGGGTCCTTTTTAAAGTGTTACAAATGTAGGCTTGTATGAATGTATGCATTACCATTCTTATTTTACCATATGGCACAAAGCACTTGTAGTCAAAAGACAATTTAGGCCAAATCTTCCAATCTCAATAGATTAAACATATCTTACTGTGTCAATGTAATTAAAGTGAATTTGATGTAGGAAAGACGTTAGGGTTGGAAGCCGACGGCCAAGAAAGAATTCTTGAGATGTCTTTGGTGAAAAAGGTGATTTTATTAAAGCATGGGGACGGGCCCCGTGGGCAGAAAGAGCTGCACGGGGGTCATGAGGAGTGGCCCATTATATACTTTCAAGTTGGGAGGGGGTTAGGGAGAGCGTAAGTCTCTAAGGAATTTTGGAAGCAAGTTTTCCAGGACCTTGAGGGGCCTAGCTATTGTTGGGAAAGGGTCATTTATTAGTGTCTAATAAAACCTAAGTCATGAGACCCTTCAGATGTATATCGGTGGGCCATATGTTTGGGGAATGATGGCCAAAATGTATCTTGGGGGATTTAGAGATAAAGGAAATTTCCAAAGGAATTTTTACATGTTAAAGTAGACTTACAGGATCTTGGTTGGGGGGAGGGGGGGTGGTTCCAGCTAGGATTGCCTTTTGCCCTTAGCAAAGCATTAACATTGAGGCAGCTGAGTCCCTAGAAGAATGTCACTCTGCCTGTTTCAAGGCCTTGTCAGTGGGCCGTAGGTAGTAAGGAAACTTAGTAATTTTTTTTCTGCCTTTATTTCCCACATCAAATTAAAATCAGTATTCCTTTAAGACAATAGAAGGGTTCTTGTCTTGTGGAGTCAAAGAATGAATCTCGCAGACACAAAAGGGTGAAGTGATAGTTTATTAAGTGAAGGTGAGAACAGAAAGAAAGCTCTCTAGAGTGAGAGGGGTCCCAAATGGGTTGCCACTGAGGGTTTTTATAGTTGGTCTTTTATAGAAAACTGACCAGGGAAATTAAATTTTCTTGATGTCACCACTGACAGCAACACGATTACTTCTCCTTTGGATATCTCTTCTCTGATGTTTAAGACAAATGAGGTGGTGTGGTTATATTCCCTTATCTCTGGTTTCCTTACACCTCAGCATTTCTGGGATTTCTGTGAGCCTGATCACACAGCCCCCTACTATCTCTCCCTACCTAGCCCCACCTGTCTGCTTACTCAGTATGTAGAAGAGTGTCTGGCATATGGGGTGTCTGGCTAGTTCAGTTGGTAGAACATGCAACTCTTGATCTCAGGGTCATGAGTCCAAGCCCCACATTGGGCATAGTGATGACTAAATAAATAAATAAATAAATAAATAAATAAATAAATAAATCTGCTATAAAAATTTTTTAAAAAGTGTCTTGCACATAGTTGGTGTTCAAAAACTGTATTTTGAGGGGCACCTGGGTGGCTCAGTCAGTTAAGTGTCTGCCTTTGGCTCAGGTCATGATCCTAGGGTCCTGGGATGGAGCCCCAAGTTGGGCTCCTTGCTCAGCGGGGAGCCTGCTTCTCCCTCTCCTTTCTACTTGTGCTCTCTCTTGCTATCTCTGTCACTAACTCTGTCTCTCTTTCATAAATAAATAAATAAATAAATAAATAAAATCTTTTAAAAAACTATATGTTGAGTTAAACAATATTTAAAACTTTGTAAATATAATTGAATTTCCATTACATGCAGCCAAAAGGAATCAAAACTGATATAATCATCAACTTGGTAACCTGTGATAAAATGATTTAAGTATACAAAGAATGAAATGGGTGTTGAGTTTCTCTTGACTCTTGGAAAGAATATTGTCAGAGTAGCTTGAAAAACAGCATCTATAAAAATAGTATATACATGTATTAGAATGACCATTCTGCAACCATATAGGTTCTTCTCTATCTTCACTCATTCATTAATTTCTTTATTCCACAGATGCTTTGGGTGTTTACTAGAGTGTCAAAGAAGAAACATCAGATGTGTATCCTAAAAAGGACACCAAATCATACATATGGTGTAAATATAAAATGAATATTGTGGGAAAACTTATAGGCAGAAAAGCCACAGTGAACACAATTTCTTATTCTGTCATTATTCTGGATCTGGTGTAGCTGGATGTATCATAAAAAGTGGTCCAACAGAAAGGGAGCCCCCCCACAACCACCACCATGTGGCTTGATGTATTTATAGGATAAGTACATGAGGGAGTACAATTATATAATAATGGTAGGTTCTTGTTTGAATAACGGTAGGTCCTTATCATATAATAAGTCTTAGAGGAGACCTACCATCTCCTGAGATAGCAGTTTGGGTAAAGCAAAAGATAGAGCCACACATATTTGAAAAAGTAGACACCCACTAGTTTGGAAAGTTCGATAAATGTGAGCCTTGGCTGAAGTTCTATTTCCACTTCAAAATGGAACTTTATGAGACTGATCTCAACTTAGTGGATTTTTTGTCAAGATTTATTTATTTGAGAGAGAGAAAGAGAGAGAGAGTGTGTGCACGCGCGTGCGCACAGGGGGAGGAGCAGAGGGAGAGGGAGAGAGACAATCTTCAGCAGACTCCCTGCTGAGCTCAGAGCCCCACTCAGGGCTTGATCTCACAACCCGGAGATCAAGAGTCCGATGCTTAACCAACTGAGTCATCCAGGCACCCCATCAACTTAGAGGATTTTAATTGACAGAACCTATGGCTGGTTGAAAATGATGGGTTGGTTAGTCAAACTTTTTCTTTCAGTGAGATGATCTGTTTCTACTGGCCCCATTAAGATATAGTTTCACCTCAAAGATCATACACCAGGACAGTTTGTTAAACATATATATGAAAACACATATTAGAATGGCTGGTTAACGATGGACACTCAAATAATTATACATTGACTCTGAATTTGAAACAAAAGAAGTAGGGTTATTAATGAGAGTATGCCAAGGGTCCTTGCTTCTACATGCTTCATATATCTTATTTATTTCTCACACCAACTCTATGATATGTCCCCTATTATTTTCATCCACACTTTACATACTATAAATCTGAGGCTCAAACAATTGTCCCATATCACATAGTTGTTAAGTGAAAAATCATAAACCAAATCCTGGCACGTTTCTTCCAGAATCTATACTCTCAACCACTGGGCATGTTACCTCCCAATTTCCTTCCATAAATTTTGCACTAATATTAAAAAGTGTCAAAGAAGTTTTTTTCTTCCTTTCCATGGTAAAAAAAAAAAAAAACTACATTAATTTTGGGTTTATGTGCAAAAAGAAAAGTGGTTTCTTGTGAATTTCATATTTGTATTTCCCTATGCTATTAATGTGATAAAAATAGCAAAGAAATAAGGATCTGCTTCTGTGACTGTAGTAACTTAATTAAAGGAAAGTCATTTAAATTCTCTTTTCCCCTTTCTATAAAATTGGGGTAAATTGGCCACTTAACTTCTCAAGGGTATTGATATTAATGACTGACTGTCTGTAATTGGATTTGGAAGTTTAGAGGAAAGGCAGTATGCTAGAATGAATCATAAATTGCTATGGTTAGGAATTTTCATTCTCAGACAGATTTAAAATCCTTTAACAAGGTGAGCAAGCATTGATAAAAAGAGCAGAGAACAGGAAATGTTACGTCTGGACAGAGGCAAGGAAAGTATAGGTGTAAAAATGGAAATTGTCACTGTCTTGGGAAACACATAATTGTATTTGGGAAGATTTTTTTTTTTTTTTTAATATTTTATTTATTTATTTGACAGAGAGACACAGCGAGAGAGGGAACACAAGCAGGGGGAGTGGGAGAGGGAGAAGCAGGCTTCCTGCTGAGCAGGGAGCCCGATGCGGGGCTCGATCCCAGGACCCTGGGATCATGACCTGAGCCGAAGGCAGATGCTTAACGACTGAGCCACCCAGGCGCCTCCTTGGGAAGATTTTAATAGTTTAAGAAGAAGTTTATTTCTCTTCTACTTTTGCCTTTTGGAGAACAAATTTAGATTACTGACATGATAGTTAGAGAATGTATCAGAGTATCTGATGGGGTCATTAGTTCAATATTACTCATATCTACATTAATAAAGAGATTTCTCATTATATTTCTACTTGGGTTTATAGATTTGCTGTGAGAGAAGTTGATTTAGATAGAAGTTACTCGGATCATTTGTCTGTTTCTCTCCAATTACACGTTTAATTCTTCTAGGCCTGTTTAGTCAATTGAACACCTTGATCATATACCAGATATCTGATTATCTATTTAGCAGTAGTCATAAAATACACATGAATCCCTATCAAGAGTCTTTCGAGCATTTTTTACAATGCCCTTTTACTTTTTTCTCTGTGTCTCCCTACTTTCTTTGGAATTCAAACATAAAATTAGTTACCAGCTCTGTTAAAAAGAAAACCACAGGCCCAAAATGGCATCACTTAGGTCAAGTCACCAAACTGGAGCTTAATACCAAACCTAATTGCACTTTCAACCTCCCCCAGAAATGTAGTCTTAACCAGTCAGTCAGGAATTTTCTGGTCAGCAACATATTAATAAGGTAATCTGTTACATGGGCCCTCTCCTTCCTCCAAAGGAAGATGCGGTAATCCACCTACTAAGACCTTTTAGCGATGACTCCACCTGAAATACACCTGTTTTGTTTATGACTTCCTTGTCTTGCCTTTAAAAACCTTTCCCTTTCCGCAGCCCTTTGGAGTTCCTCTCTACTTGCTAGAAGAGATGCTGCCTGATGCATGAATCACTTAATAAATCCAATTAGATCTTGAAGTTTACTTGGTTGAATTTTGTTTTCTAATAGCTCAAATGCATTTTAAAAAACAAATTAAAAAAAAATTAACTATCCAGAGTTTCCAATTCACCAGTGTGGTTGTGGCAGGCAGGATAATGCCTCGCAAAGATTTCTATACCCTAGTCTTTGGAATTTAAGAGTAGGTTAAGTTACATGGCAAATGAGAATTAAGGTTGCAGATGGAGTTAAACTCACTCATCAGCTGCCTTTCACTTGTGAAGATTATTTTAGATTATCTGGGTGGGCTCAACATAATCACACTGGTCCTTATAAGTAAGTGGAAAGCGGGGGGCAGGAGAAGAGAGTCAGAGAATAAAATGTTACAGAATAAGAGGTTGGTATGATATGACTGTTCACTTTGAAGATGGAAGTGGGCCATGTGTCAAGTAATGCAGACAGCATCTAGAAGCTGGAAAAAGCATAAAAACAGACTGTCCCCTAGAGCTTCCAGAAAAAAAGAATAACTTAATCCTTCCAACTTTGTGATTTTAGCCTAGTAAGATCCATTTTCAAATTCTGGCCTTAAGAACTGCAAGGTAATAAATTTGTGTTGTTTTCACCCACTAACTTCGTGATAATTTGTTACTGTAGCAATAGTAAACTAATAGAATCATTTAAAACTTTTCTTTGCTAAAAACACATACAAATAAAATGTTTTAATTGACTTCACTTGCATCCAAAAAGTAATAATTGCTCACTTTGGGCTTTATCACTGTTTAATAATTAGTAATTTTAAATACACTGGTAATTTGACTTAAGCAAATGTTTTCTTTTTTTTGCAAATTTTATTCTTTTAGTATTCCTTTTAAAATGCATCTATGTACATATTTATTCAGGAACTTTGAAGGTGCTGCCTGCCATTATCTGAAAGGATATAAAGTAATGAGAGAATAAAGGAAAGAAAAAAATATATAGTTTATATTAGAAAATGCATATTTAAATACACAGAAAGGAAAGAGTAGAAGACATGGTGATGGTATAAACTGAGAAGATATGTTTCACACGTTTATGGAGTTATGGAAAATGATACCTTTAAATTTTGGTATTTTTTCAATTGCTACAAAAAATATTAGATTTATGAGAGTAAGGAGGTATAGTGTTTTTAAATTATTTATTTTTAATTGAGGTAAAATAAACATAAAATTTACCATTTTAACCATTCTTTTTAAAGAAGACTTAATTTATTTATTTATGAGAGAAAGAGAGAGAGAGTGCAGGGGTAGAGGGACAAGTAGACTCTGTGCTGAGACAGAGCCTGACACGGGGCTTGATCCCACAGCCCTGAGATCATGACCTGAGCTGAAATCAAGAGTCAGAGGCTTAATCAACTGAGCCACCCAGGCGCCCCTATTTTAATCATTCTTACATGTACAGTTCAGTGGTGTTAAGTACATCTACATTGCTGTGCAATCATTACAACTTTTTTTTTATCTTACGAAATTGACTCTCTACCCACTAAACAACTTACCATTCCTCTCTCACCCCAACCACTGAAAATAACTATTCTAATTTTTCTCTGTTAATTTAACTACTCAAAGTACCTTATGTAAGTGGAAACATACAGTATTTATCCTTTTGTGACTATCTCATTTCATTTAGCATAACGTCTTCAAGATTCATTCATATTGTAGCATGTGTCATAATTTCCTTCATTGTTAAGGCAGAAAAATATTGTTTTGTGTGTATACCACATTTTGTTTATCCATTCATCTGTTGATGAACATTTGGCCTTTTGGCTATTGTGAATAATGGTGCCATTAAGAGGGGTGTATAAATATCTTTTCAAGGCCCTCCTTTATGTTATTTTGGACATATACTCAGAAGTGCAATTAGTGGATCATATGGTAATTCTATTTTCAATTGTTTGAGGAACTGCCATGCTGATTTTCATAGTGGCTGCACCATTTTATATTCCCACTAGCACAAAGGTCCCAATTTCTCCAAGTCCATGCCAACACTTACTATTCCACCATTTGGAAAATAGCCAATCTATTGGGTATAAAGTGGTATCTCATTTTGGTTCTGACTTGCATTTCCATGATTATTAATAAGTTTGAGCATCTTTTTTCATGTTCTTTTTGGCCATTGGAAAACCTTCTTTGGAGAAATACCTATTCCTTTGTTCATTTTAAACAGATTGCTTGTTTTTTGTTGTTATTTTGTTGTTATTCTGGATATTCACAGCTTATTAAATATATGTTTTGCAAATATTTTATCTCATTTTTTTAGGTTGCCTTTTCACTCTATTTTTTTTTTTAAGATTTTATTTTTAAGTTATCTCTACACCCAATGTGGGGCTTGAACTCACAGCCTTGAGATCAAGAGTCACATGCTCCACCAACTGAGCCAGCCAGGTGCCCCACCTTTTCACCTATTGATAGTGTTCTTTGATATACAAAATTCCAAAATTTTGATGTACTACAATTTACCTAATTTTTGTTGCATGTGTTTTTGGTGTCATATCCAATAAATCATTGCCAAATCCAATATCATGAAGTTTTCCCCTGTTTTCCTCCAAGCAATTTATAGTTTTAACTCTTGTATTAAGGTCTTTAAACCATTTTGAGTTAATTTTTGTCTACAATGTAAGATAAGGATCCAATTCTTTCTCTCGCATGTAGAGATCCATTTTTCCAGGACCTTTTGTTGAAGATTGTCCTTTTCTCATTGAATCGTCTTTATACCTCGTCAAAAATCATTTGACCACATATGTGAAGGTATATTTTTGGATTCTCTATTCCATGAGTCTTTATGACAATACCACACTGTTTTAATTACTTTGTTGTAAGTTTTGAAATCAGGAAGTGATTCCTCCACTTTTATTCTTATTTTTAAAAGATTATTTGGCTTATATTGGGTCCCTTTTACTTTTTTTTAAAGGCTTATTTATTTATTTGGGGGGGCATATGAGTGGGGGGAGGGGCAGAGGGAGAAGGAGTCTTAAGCAGACTCCCCACTGAGCACAGAGCCCCATGTGGGGCTCCATCCCATGACCCTGAGATCACGACCTGAGCTGAAACCAAGAGTCAGATGCTTAACCAACTGTGCTACCCAGGCGCCCCAGTGGGTATACTTCTTATTTAAAGGTTAATAAAATGAAGATCTGAATGAAATTTATTTTCTTAAAGGGATTAATTTATTTTTAATGTTAAGACTATTCCAAGGCACTTTTAGAAATTGGGAGCATATATACCTTTCTCCTTCTGTCTTTCCTTTCCTTCCTTATTCCCTCCACTTTTTTCTCCTTTTTTCCCTTCCTTCCTTTCTTCTTTCCTTCCTTTTTTCTTTTCTTCCTTCTTTTCATCTTTCTTTCTTTTCTTCTTAGCTTAGACTAAAATAGTGAACCTCCCTCTTTTCAAAGTCCAGGCTCTAAGTATCCTTATTTTGGAGATGAAACCCCTTTTATTCTAACAACTCACATTATGCAATACCCTAATATTGTTTTTGAGTTACATTTTTTAATTGGGGATGGTAGTAAAATGAATAAAAGATGTGAAATATATTAAGTGCCTAATATGTACAAAAAATGTTAATAGACTCAACTAAATAACTTAAGAGAGAAATACTATGTCCACCTCTAAAAACAAAAGGACCTAGTGAGGATTTCTTTATAATTCTCACTGAGAACATTGGTGGTAAGACTATATGATGCAGAGAAGTTATCCTATTGCATCCTATCCCAGGATAATTGGGTAATAGGTCAGTATTAGTCCTTTAATTAATGACTTATTCAGCAGTACAAAAATGTTGTGTGGTGATAGTGGGATAATCCTAGCTCAAAGATAGTTCCTGATAGCACACTTGCATACTATATATTTTGACTTTTGAATAAAGGCCTGTATTTGTAGTACAGGCAAAGAACACATTCTAAGAGTACGTATACAATAGAAGTGCAAAATAATAAAGCAGCTTCTTATTAAATTGTTGGTCAGAAATTGATGTACTTACTTTCATTTGCTTGTACTCAGTATTAAAATCTTGACTTTTTTGTGATTGATTTGTTTTAAGGTTAACTTCTATACACAGCAGGTATTCAATAAATAATGTTGACTGACAGATGGTTAAATGTTAGAATGTGCTTCATCCTCACAGGCAAATAGACACTTGATGATTGATTAGGGTCAAGCATTCTTTAAAATACGTTTTGCGCATGTTTCTGAATAATTACTTGCTAAATTTAATTCTGAATTTAAAATGGTTTATATGATCATTAATTAGTCTCATTTAGTTTTTATTATGCGGTTGCTGAATCCAAACTGGTTAAAATATTTTAGTGCCACACTATTTGCTGTTTAAAATTCTATTCTTAAAATCTGTAAAGATATACAAGGTAGTTTTTCTTCTGCTACTGCTGTAGTAAATTCTAGAAGAGTACCTCTAAAAGATTGCTGCATTAAAAAAAAAGATCGCTCCTTAATTATTAATGAGAAATCAGCAAATTTTCTGTTCATTTCTTTTAACTCATGAAACCGAGGTCAGTTATATGAAGTCTGATTTTCTCACAAAGTAAGTTAGTGTTTGCCAACAAGGCAATAACTCTTTGAGGACCCTACTCCTTAAAGCACTAGGAATATATTAAGTCCATATTGTGAAGATAATTCATGTGTATGTAAAAATCCTCATTTAAATGTTTCACTTCATTTCTTCCAGTATGCAGAATTCAGAGAAATTAGGTTCTTAGGAAATAATTTCATGCCAGAACCCCAGGTATGGCTATGGCTATCTGAATGAACAAAGATATTGGACAAAAAAGGTTAAAATGGGTGACTTGAACCACTCCATAACACATCTTAAGCACTTTTTTTTTTTAAATTACATCCAATGGCATCTTTTATTCAGACATTTTCAACATTACAACTGAGTACTTAGAGATAAAAACTACACTGAGGGACAGCTGGGTGGCTCAGTCGGTTAAGCATCTGCCTTCAGCTCAGGTCATGATCCCGGGGTCCTGGGATCGAGCCCCACATCGGGCTCCTTGCTCTGCCGGAAGCTTGCTTCTCCCTCTGCCTGCCACTCCCCCTGCTTGTGCTCTCTCTCTCTCTCTCTGACAAATAAAATAAAATATTAAAAAAAAACTACATCGAGATATTTATATCTCATTGAGATATTTAATATTTTATTTGAATAAAAACATCTCTAAACAAAATGGTCAGGTCAAATAATCTCTGCCTGCCGCTCCCCCTGCTTGTGCTCTCTCTCTCTCTCTGACAAATAAATAAATAAAATCTTAAAAAAAAATAAAAGCCTATATATTCTCAAAGGAATTTTTTTTTTTACTAAGTCGTGGCACGTGAATAACTGTATCTTCAGGTAACACTGTTTTGTAGAATTCTGTTTATCAAAAGAATTTAGCTGGAATGTATAAATCACTTATTCCATATTTACTGATAAGTATATCATACTTCTGAAACTGTTTCCAATAAGAACTTAGGAATTATCATTCAAGGTTTGGATTATTCTATATACCACCAAAACCTTATGGTGTCTCAATGGACACATCCAAAGGGATCTTAGAGGAAATAAGATGAGAGGAGGCATGATTCTTCCCCTATGTCATTTTTGTAAGTAAAAGATGTAGTCTTAAAACACTACCTTACCATTCTCCAATAATGGGGCTATATTACATGGATTTATCAATGTTTTAAAAAAAATTTCCACCTGTACCGCGTCTTGTAATGTTGGAGAAAGCTCTCGCTGCCATTTTTACAGAAGATGATGGATCAGTTTGTTTTCTTCAGACACAAGCCTTAGGAAATGTGTGGCTAGAATGAGTAAAAATTTGATAAAATATAGGGGAGGGTAACAAGGTCCATGAATAAAACCATATGACATTATAAAAAGTACAGGTAGGGAGACCCAGTTCCAAGGAGGGTGGTGAGAAGGCAAGGGGGGGGTTGGGTCTAGGAGGCAGCCCAAAATAGTACAGTTTCTAACCTAATCACATGCTTGTAGGCTGATACTTTAGAGTATAAGAGCTTGAGTGAATTGAATTAAATTAGGAAGTACTGATATATATCCTTAATTAAAATCATAATATTCATTATTTGTCTAGTATTTCTCATGGCATCATCAGCTCCCTAAAGATATGTAATGATATTTTACAATTTACGTATCTTTTTACCAATTGTATGAATGGATTCCTAAAATTTATTGCATGTCAATGATTTAAGAACAATAGTACACAGGCATTGCCATCTTTGCAACAATTCTTATGGATTGCCTACGGCTGAGGTTAAATCAAAACACTCCTTTTGGAAAAGAACTCATTTAGCATTACATTATTAGTCATATTATAAGAAGAATGATGTCCAAATAATTTTCAGAAAAGGGCACTCTTGTGTCATTAGGGAAGTGCCCTTTTTAAGTGTCAAACCATTATAGTTAGCAACTGTCACTAAGAAGGTAGCCATCTGTCACTATTTATTGTCAAAAGAAACATTCATTGACATTGCTTAAGTGAACTCTGTTAGCATTTTTCACACTCATTTAGTTATTATGTCTACAAGTGGCCATTTGCATAAAAGCCCACTGGCAAAGTCTAACAAAGATTTTATAAAATTAGGTTTTATTTCAAGCACTATTTGGATTTCTTTTAATGAAAAAGGAAGCAAGAGCTACAAAAAGTAATTTTTTTCTCATCAGCAATATTGCCTAGTTTATGACCATGAATATCAAACATCAGTAAATGACAAGTCAATAAGTTTTACCATTTATAGCTTCTAAAACCCATCACCAAATCTGAGAAAAATCTGTGTATATTGCTTCAGTATATAGTGCCATCAAGAAATACTCTATTTTAGGAATAATATTAGCAAGTAGAGAAAAGGGGGGAAATGTGTGATTATAAGTATAATCCTAACTTTAATATTCTAAACAAACTTTTTAAGATGACTATAAAATATTTAATTATTTCTTTTTAATTATAGGATCCAAAATGGTTCATTTCTTTGCCTTGAGTACTTCTTTTTTCATTGGGAAGTCATTTGCCTTTCATTCTATTCATCTTTCCCAATATTATACCCTTAAGATAAATTTTAGACATATAACAAATTGCTCGTTAAAGAGTTGGCCTTGTCAAACTGATAGGCAGGAAGGGAAAAAATTGCTCACTTCTAAAGGTCCATTTACTTATTAATGACAGGGTAGGTTACTATATTTTCTACGTATGAATTACTTCATCCAAAGCAGAGAGCCTAGTGAAGAGAAGTGGGATGAAAGCTAGGCTTTTGAAATGCCACTTTATAAACCTCTCTATGACTTAGATTCCATTTGTTATAGAAATGGTTTTGGAATATATAACTTTTATTTTACAAAGAGCCTGGAGGAAGACAAAACAGCAGATCCAGTAAGCATCCTTCCTGTGGATGAAACATTACTGGAAAATATGTTCCATTATTTATAACCTGTGAGGTTTTAGGCAAGACACGTTATCTTCCTGAACCTTAGCTCTCTCGTCTAAAAAAGGGTTTGAAAATAACTACTCATGGCATTATTTTGAGGATAAATACTACTTAGAGTAGCCACCACAGTTGGCATTACATAATTGGTAGCTATTATTATTATCATCATTATCAGTAGTGACACAAATATTGGGTGATGTTCATAAATTACAGTCATCTAATGGACAGTGCTACATATAGCCAAGAGTTCATACACAGTTTAGTTCTCTTTGTTATGAAGCTTATCATTTTATGGATTAAAAGGAATCTTATATATCTGTCTTCACGCTTTATGATTGATTTTATATTTGTGTAATTGTTTTTGTTAATTGATCCATTGTCAAATATTTAGGGATCACTCACTAAGTTTCTAACAGTGCCCTTTTTTGGGGACAGGGCCCATAACTTAATAAATTAATAGTCACTGGTGTGTCTTTTCCTGTCCAGTACATCAACATGACAAATAACTTGCCAAAAAACAAACAAACAAAAAAAACAAGTGAAAAAACAAAACAAACAACCCAACTAGATTACAAGTGATCTCCCAGTATTCACTATGGATCCTGACGAATTACTATTTTCCTATGCAGACAAGACTAGCTGATTTTGTCACCTACTTGCTTAGATCCCTTCAGTGATTCTCACTGATTATAGGAACAAGAACAAAATGTTGAAGTTCAAGACTCAAACTATCTCCTCGTTAACATAATGCCAGCCGCATTGTCTTTCTTCCCATTCCTCAAAAATCATCATGCTCCCTCCTGTCACAAAGATTTTCACATGCTGTCCCCTCTGACTGAAATGTTCTTAGTTCCTCTTCATGTAGCTCACTCACATTCATCTTCTGATAGTGACTTAGACATTATTTTCCCCACAAAGCCATCACAATCTACCACACTCAACTCCAAAAGCTTACCCTCTCATAGTATGTTCCTTTCCATCAGCAAAAAAAAAAAAAAAAAAAAAAAGACAACAATTAGATTTCCATTAAATAAGATGTGTGCATGTGAGTGTGTACGTGTGTATATATAATTGTAAAATTTTCTAAGTATCTACATTTTCAGTTAGGAGTTCTATATCTGGGATAGTATATCAAGATGAATTTGGATTATTTTTTTAAAAGATTTTATTTATTTATTTAGAAGAGAGAGAGTGCATGCACACTAAGCAGAGGTGGTGGGGTGGAAGGAGCAGAGGGAGAGGGAGAAGCAGACTTCCCGCTGAGCAGGGCGCCTGATGAGGGGCTGGATCCCAGGTCCCTGAGATTATGACCTGTGGGGCTCAATTCCAGGTCCTTGAGAACATGACCTGAGCTGAAAGCAGATGCCTAACCGACTAAGCCACCCAGGTGCCCTGAATTTGGATTATTTAACTATAACCAGCATCTGTCCTGCTGTTGAAAACAAAATCTATCTCTAAAAATACCTCTCTTATACCAGACCACCTAGCAGTTCTATTCCTAGGTACCTACCTAGGGTCAATGAAAACATATGTCCACACAAAGATTTGTACAATAATATTCACAGCAGCTGTATTCAGAATGGGCCAACCTAAATGTCCACCAATGTAAATGGAAACAAAAAGCAGGATATCCATTGGAAAGAATACTCTTCAGTAATAAAAGGGAATGAAGTATTGATACATGCAACAACAATGATGCACATTAAAAACATTATGCTAAGTGAAAAAATCCAAACACAGGAGACTATGGATTGTAAGATTCCATTCATATGAAATGTCCAGAAAAGGCAGATTTTTAGAAACAGAAAGTAGATTAGTGGTTGCCTGGGGTTAGGGCTGATAATGAGGATTAACTGTAAATGAGCACAGGGATCTTACTGGAGGGATTAGAATGTTCAAAAGCCAGTTTATGGTGATGGTTCCTTCACTCAGTAAAGCTACTAAATGAACACTAAATAGGTATAAAAATGAAAAAGTTAAGGAAAAATAGTGGGACTAATGCAATGCATGCAAAGTGTTTTGAATGTGATGCACAGAGTAAAAAGTCAATCAACCTTGGCTAATCGTATTTTTAAAAACCAAATCCACTGTTCATATGTGCATACCAGCTTTGCCACTAAATGTCAAGATTTGATAAAAACAAATGTTACTTCTTCAAGCTGACTCTCCATTTAATTCCTCATCACAAATGTCTTTCTTACGTACCATGCTACGAGATATAAAAATTAAGCCATTAAAATATCTTGAAGGAGAGAAGGTAAGACATGTACTCATTTAACAGTAACACAAAACAGTATATGATTGGGACCAAGGGAGCGGTTATGCTTTTCATTTTTTTTTTTTAAACTCCTCGATGCATCAGCTAAGACTAAACTGGAGCAACATTATATTTGAACTAGGCCCTCTAATACATACATACATATGTATGTACATACACAGCTATGTACATCTATTTGTTCATTCATACACAACTCTGTTCACTCACTAACCATATTCATGACACTCTCAATAAAACTTCTCATAAGTATTGGTGACTTTAATATTAATGTAGATAATTCTTTAATGAACCTGGCTTCTCAGTTTCTGGACCTCCCCTCCTTCTATGAGCTTCTCCTCGGCCAACCATTCTATGATCACACAGGAATTTAGTCAATACCAATATATGCATGCTCATCCTTCAATAAGATGAGTTTCAAGCATTTTACTCTCTGAAGATTATTCCCTCTAGTACCCTAACTTCAACAATTCTTTGACTTTCAAAGGGCCAACAATCTATTAATGCTCCTGGGTTTTTATATGCTTCCCACTCCTCTAAATCCACTCTAGTATCCTTACTTTTTACCTTACTCAGATTAGATTTCACATACAACATTAATGACAAATACCTTACCTGCACCCTCAGTGTAATCTTCTCTGACTTCTTTTTTGACTTATACTTGGCCGAAATCTTGAGTTGTAATAGTTTGAAGTAGGACCTGAAATATGATAATGTTGATGGGGGTTTGGAATGGACGGGAAATAGTCACTAAAATAAGTAGAGGAATTATGATAAGGTACCAGAAAAATATCTGACTCAACTGCTACAGTGATTGAGAAATAGTATATGAGAAGTATCAGAAAAATCAAACATAGAGAAGGCTCACATTTCTAAACTATTTTTGAATTTTGTATCTTGATCAGCTACAAACCTGAAGAGCCTAGTACTTTAACAAGAGCCAACTAAAAATTTAAATTGTCTTTATTTCCTTTAAGAAATAACTTTTAAGTTATTAACTTATTGACTTAAACGTTAAGTAACTTCTTTTCAGGCTGCATAACCTGAGAAATATGAACATTTTCTAAAGAATAACCAAATTAAGGATAGAAATCAAAGGTTTAGTCTCAAGTGTACAGTGTTTAAGTACTATAACATGATCATTTTTATTTTTACTTGCTTTCTCCCAGGAGTAACTGGTTTCAGGTTCTGATGTGCATTATCTAAAAGACTGCCAGTACCATATAAGTATTTTGCTAAAATCTGAGAAACTAGCTAAATATATTTGTTTCTTGACATCTAGTATGCAGCCAACAATGAGTTAGTTCCATCTGCTTTAGGCTTGTGCCGCATAATGAATGTCATTCCGTGACAGCTGAATTCTGTTGTGCTGATGATCTCAAACCTGAATTTTATGGCAACGCAGACTCGCGTTCTCTCGTTTACCTTTATATGCCTGATAGAATGTATAATTACATTTGGGATTAGCCTAATCCATTCTCTACCTAATGAGCTGAACTAATATTAACCCAAAATGGAAAGGAATTCAGCATATTTTAACACTTCTTCACTCTGGCATGATTTCATTTTTACAGCTTCACTTAGCTTGATCCATTACCACCCTCCCTTTCATTCTGGCACACACTCTAAATTAATTCATTTCATAATCTCATGAGTTGAAGTCAGTGGCATTTGACCTGGAAATAAAAATGTTATGATTATTAAACCACAAGAAGGCAACTGGCAATTTGAATTGCAGTATTTGCATTATAATGCACATGTAGAAAGAACATTTTGATAATAATGATTTATCTCTGGATGAAGCAGTTTCTCTAAAGGAGATTGAATAAAAAAGTCAGAGATGGTTGAAACAGATTACCTTTTATTATTGATATAAAAACTCATAACATATTCCTCTATGAATTTTACAGTAAAATTCATATAATAAAGAATAAAAATATAATGTACTTACGTGAAGATGTGTCTCTTTTTTTCTGGTGCACCCATATCTTACAGAATATGATTCTGATAGGTAAAAAGGAAAAATCAGAAATTGATCACATAGAAAGCATTTAGGTTCTGGAAGCAAACCAAAAAATATCTATTTAATGAACATGTATAATGTGTAAAGTGATCATCTAAGCATGGCAGCAATGACACTACTAAATTTGCTTCCTGTTTCAAATAAGTTTTGAGTTAGTTGTGCAGATAAGACAATACATACAGAAAATTCATGGTAATTTAATAGAAGATGCAAAGAACTTAAACAGATAACATAAAGGAAAACACTACATCATAAATGAATAATCAATACGTTAGGTTAGATTCTTTCAGAATCACCTTCCTGCAGAAAACCATCATATATTCTGATGAAAAAACTACTCGAATGGACAAACAACAACAACAACTAGAGGAAAGGGAAGTGCTTTGAGGAAAATTCCTGGGTAATAAGGCTTCTGGCCTGAGGGCATGCCCTAATTTTTGTGAGGCTACTAGATCTAAAGGAGAAGAATGCAGTGCAACTGGCTATAGGAGTCAGAAGGCAGAGCCGGGGTGTGCCAGAACAGTTGGAAAGTGATGGAGAAATCTGGAAGGAGAGGGACACAAAAGAGAGAGTCTTAAAATATGCATATGAATTCTGCCTATATTCTTGGCTGGTGTCCAAACATGGCAGGAGGTGGGGAACATACAAGAGCTAAAAGGCTGAAAGAAATGAACAGTTTCAGCTGCTGCCCATGACTGAAGTAGGGGTTGAGGAGTGTGGTATGGGCAGGTATAGAGTTGGCATTCAAATGATTCAAATTAACTTCCAGCTAGAACAAAAATAAGAGAGAGTGATCAGAACCCAGAATCCCTACATCTCATCCAGGATGTGCACTATATAATAAAATTGTCCTAACTATGTGTGGAAACAGAGAAATATGACTCAAAAGAAAAAGCCCTACATGTATTTGTGCATTAACGTACAAATATCATTTGTACTTTTATCCACTAGCAATGAAAACTGAAAAAAGAAAAAACATTTACAGTAACATTTTAAATGTTACAATATCATTTAAAATACTGAACAATGAATTTTTTTCTGAACAGTTAATTTAATCTAAGCTTTCAATCATGAAAACAACAAAACATCAATGAGAAAAATTAATGAAGACTTGAATAAATGAGGAGAGATATCAATATTGCCAAACTGTCAATTCTCCTCAAATTGGTATATAGAGTAAATTCAATCTAAATAATAATCCAGGTAGGGTATTTTTTGTAAAAATCAATTATTTCAAATCTAAAATGTATATAAAGATGCAGAGGACTGAAAATATACTTATAAAGGAGAACTACATTGAAGGACTTATACTACCTGACTTTAAGACTGAGTATAAAGTTATGGTAATCCTTGCATAATGATAGATAATAGTTCAGTGCAGCAGAACAAGGAGGGCCGAAATAGGCCCTCACTTTATACAGATAACTGATATCTGAAAAAGGCATGCACACATGCATGTCTGTGTGTGAGCATGCACACATGTGCTCACACACATATCAAAGGGAAAAGGAAAGTCTGTCCAACAAGTGGTGCTGGATACCTAGGATATGGAACATAAAGGAACTTTGACTCTTATTTCACAACCTACACAAAATTAATATAAGATGGATCATAGAGCTAACCCTAAAAAAGCTAAACATAAAATTTCATGAAGAAAACAGTAACTTGGAGTAAGCAAGCCTTTCCTAGCCAAACGGAAAAAAGAACCCATTAACAGATAAAAAATTATGCTTTAGGTTTCATCAAAATTAAAACTTTTGTTCATCAAAAGACACAAGAAAATTAATTGGGGGGCACCTGGGTGGCTCAGCCGGTTAGGTGTCTGCCTTCCGCTCGGGTCATGAATCCTGGATATCTGGGATCAAGTCCTGCATTGGGCTCCTAGCTCAGTGGGGAATCTGCCTCTCCCCCCGCTCATGTTCTCTCTCGCGCGCGCTCTCTCTCTCTCTCTCAAATAAATAAATAAATAAATCTTAACAAAAAAAGAAAATTAATTGGTAATCCAAAGACCTGGAGAAATTATTTGCAAATTACGTGTGTGACAAACTATTGGTGTCCACAATACATAAAGAACTTCCTAAACTCAACAATAAAAAGAAAACAATTGAATAAAAATAGGCAAAAAAAATTAAACAGGCACATCACAATGAAATATACATAAATAGTGGTTAAAATGAAAAAGACTGACATCACCAAATATTGGAAAGGATGTGAAGCAAATGAAGAAAATGAAATGTACTGTTTTTTGGCTTTTTATAAAACAACCATTTAAAAAACTATGAGGAAGTTTCTAATAAAGTTAATCATACATATATACCATGATAGAGCAATTTAAATTCTAAGTACTTCTCCAAAAGAATTTTTTTAAATGTCCACTAAAAGGTTTGTGCAAGATTGCTAAAGAGACTTTATTCATAATAGCCCCAAACTGGATGCAATCCAACATCCACCAACAAGAGAATGGATAAAAACTTGTTGTGTATCATATAAAGGTACACTACACAACAAAAAGAAGTGAACTACTGATACAGTCAATATCATGGAAATTACAATGAACAAAACAATCTGGATACAAAAAGTTATATGCTATATAACTTTATTTATATAAGGCTGTAGAACAGAAAAAAGAACTCATTGGGAAAAATTTCAGAAAAGTGTCTGCTAGGGCTCCAAGGAGCAGCCAGGAAAGGGGCATGAGGAAGATTTATGGGATGATGGAAATATTATACGTCTTGATGGAGATGTAGGCTTCACGACAGGACACAAGTGTATGCATTTGTCAAAATACATCAAATCTCACAGTTAAGATCTTTGCATTTTAGAGTATGTAAATTTCAATACACACAGAAATAATGACAAAAATATTGAACTAAATTTGGGAATCATACTTTTCACAGTTGTGTGGGTTAGCAATTCTGAAACAATTTTACATGTATTTGGGCTTGAGAAAATGGGTTAACATATTGAAGATACTGGGAGCTTATGCAGTTTTCTACAGTTTTTGGTAATGTATACTCACACTACCAGTGTATGACAGTTCTCATTGTTCAGCATCCTCATCAAAACTAGGTATTTCTTTTTTTTTATTTTTTATTTTTTTTAAAGATTTATTTTTATTTATTTGACAGAGAGAGAGATAGCGAGAGAGGGAACACAAGCAGGGGGAGTGGGAGAGGGAGAAGCAGGTTTCCCAAGGAGCAGGGAGCCCGATGCGGGGCTCGATCCCAGGACCCTGGGACCATGACCTGACCTGAAGGCAGACACTTAACGACTGAACCACCAAGGCACCCCAAAACTAGATATTTCTTATCTTTGTATTCTATTCTGAATTTTTATCCCCTACCCCACCTTTGGTCAGGAGACTTTGTGTAGGATAGAACTCACATAGAGCACTGAGCTTAGAAGAGATCTCTGTCTAGAATATGTCATCATGTAAGTGATAACTAGGAGAAAAACTACTAAATTTCAATGAGAAAGAGCTACCAACAGAATAGAGGGACAAACAGGGAGAACAGCATCACAGAGACTAAGTGAAAAAAGAGTGTAAGGAAGAACTGACCAACAGTGTAGAAGCTAGACAAGTCTCATAAATTAACAATGAGAAAGTGTTCATTTGATCTGGTGTTTAGAAAGTCAGTTTCATTAGTGAGATGAGAGTGATTGAGAGAGAACGTGTGGGGAGACGGAAGCTATGTTCAGTTTAAGTGGATTGCTATGAATTGAGGAAATAATGAAATGTGTGAATATAACAGATATGAAGAGAACAGAGTTAGACTATAACTGAGAGAGGGATTTGGGACCAAGACTTTTTTTTTTTTTAAGGATGTGTTCACTTGTTTACATGAAGATAAAAAGCCAAAAAGGGATACAGATTTAAAAAGAGTTAAATAGAATAAAAATGATTTTTATGAACTGCTGAAGGAAATAGGAGCTAGATGGCAGTTTAGGGCTAAGAGTAAGAATGCCCAAGGTAAAATTATGATGGCTAACATTTATTTAGCACTTAAGATGTTCCAGCCACTACTATAACTATGTTACTTATAATTCTTAATGTAACTAGATGGAAAAGTACTGTTATCCTGATCATATAGATAAGGAAACCAAAACAGAGTCATGCATGAACCTGCATGAATCACACAGCTAGGGAATTAGAACCAGGGTCCAAAACCACACAATATGGCTCTGGAAGGCAAGTTTTAATCACTACTCTACACTGCCGTGGAATGGAAGGTAAAAGTAAAATATATGAATTGTTGGCAAAGCTTGATCCTCATTTGGTGCAGATAAGTCCAGATTCAGATTGAACAATTCAATTGTTATTCAAGACCTTTGCATGTTTTATAATATATTGCTATATATCTTATTTTTTGTAACATGGCTCCATAAAATATATCTATCAGAGAAGGGTTCCCTCTGCTTCTAACATGAGTAAATCTCCTCAAATGTTAATAAAAACACTGTACATTATTTTTGATTTTTAATGAACCTCCATACTGTTTTCTGAAGTGGCTGAACCAATTTACTTTCCCATCAACAGTGCACAAGGATTCCCTTTTCTCTACATCCTTGCCAACACTTGTTGTCTCTTATCTTCTTGATGATAGCCATTCTAACAGGTGTGAGGCTTTGATTCTGATTTTTTATTTTTTTCATTTCCTTTGGATATATTCCCAGAAGTGGGATTGCTAAAACCATATATCAGATAAGGGATTAATATATAAACTATTCATACAACTGAATAACAAAAACCGCATGTTCACTGCAGCGTTATTCACAATAGCCAAGAATTTAGCAACAACGTACGTGTCCCTCAATGGATAAAAGGATAAAGAAAATGTCACACACACACACAACACACACACACACACACACACACACACACACACACACACACACAGAGGAATATTATTCAGCCATGAGAAAGAAGGAAATCCTGCCATTTGCAACAACATGGATAGCTATTGAGGACATTTTGCTAAGTGAGATGTCAGACAGAGAAAGACAAATACTGTATGATATCAATTATATGTGGAATCTAAAAATAACTGAATTTGTAAAAAACAGAGTGGAGGGGTAGTTGTCAGAGGCTGGGAGGTGGAGTAATTGTGGACATGTTGTTTAAGAGTACAAACGTGCAACTAGTAGGTAAATAAATTCTGGAGAGCTAAAGTACAACATAGTGATTATAGTCACTGTTACTGTAGTATAAACTTAAAAGTTTATAAGAGGCTAGATCTTAATTGTTCTCACCACAAAAAAGAAATGATAGGGGTGCCTGGGTGGCTCAGTTGGTTGAGTGTCTGCTTTCAGCTCAGGTTGTGATCCTAGGGTCCTGGGGTTGAGCCCCACGTTGGGCTCCCTGCTCAGCGGGGAGTCTGCTTCTCCCTTTGCCTCTCCACCTGGCTTGTGCTCTCTCTTTCGCTCACTCTCTCTCTCTCTCAAATAAATTTAAAAAATCTTAAAAAACAAAGAAATGATAATTATGTGATGTGATGGAGGTGTTAGCTAATGCTAAGGTGGTAATTAATTGCAATATATAGATGTATCAAATCAACACATTTGTACACCTTAAACTTACACTGTTATATGTTGATTATATCTCAATAAAATACATACATACATACATACATACATACCATTGTACATGAACAAGTAAGTGCCTCTCATATTGGTCCTGCGGTAGATCTTAACTTTGTTTATTAAGATATCCTCTATTTTTCACATTGCTGATTTAAACTAAAGTATTGCCAGTTTATTAAAGAAAAATATGCTTAAGGTAGTATACAAGTAAGATTACTAAACAATAAATAGAACTAAAATGTACAGCTAAAATTATTAATCAAATAAAAATTGAAATAACAGTTTCTTCTTTGGTGATCCTAAATATCTCTTTTTATGTTATTAACAATAGGAGGAGACCCATGCAACAATTGTGATGGAAATATATATCTTTTAATTTATTACAAAGGTCACTTTTGTATAATGCAATTTTGTTAACAGAATAAAGTGGTCCTTGTTCCAAGGGACGTTTTGAAATCTGCCATTAAAGAATCAAGGAAAATAATTCCTTTTTTTTAAAGATTTTATTTATTTATTTGACAGAGAGAGAGAGAGAGAACAAGCAGGGGGAGTGGTAGAGGGAGAAGCAGGCTCCCCGCTGAGCAGGGAGCCCAAAGCGGGACTCGATCCCAGGACCCGGAGATCATGACCTGAGCCGAAGGCAGATGCTTAACCGACTGAGCCACCCAGGTGCCCCAAAATCATTCTTTCTTGATTAAGTTGTGTTGTGTTCCCCAACATTCTGTTTTCAACTTTCTTCTGCTTTTCATCTGCATAGATGACTCATTTGATAAGGTCATATCCTCAGGGTACTCAAATCAAATCTGTGCCACAATTTCCAAATCTGGCTATTTCCAAACTCACTGCTTAGGATTCCGAATCACACTTAACATCAACCTTCCAGGTTGATCACATTCTTTATTTCAGGGAGACTTATAAATCAGACTCTGCAATATTTGTTCCATTGCAATGACTTTAGTAAAATAGTTTTCTTTTCAGTATCCATACTTATCTCATTCTAAATGTTCTAGTTTTCCTGTGTGCCTACTGGGTACTATGTAGTGTGTACTGTGCACAATCTGGTTCAGGTCTAGATAATTTAATTTAGTACTCTTCCCATAACTTCTCATTACGCTCCTTCATTCAATTCATTAGGCAAATATTACTGAAGGTCTACTGTGTTCCTAGGGCATGTCTTCATGGAGTTTACATTCTAATTGAATGACTTCCCAAAAGAATTTTCTGCAATTATGATAATGTTCTGTAATATCTGCAATGTTCAATATGATAGATAGTAACCACATATGGCTATTGAGCACTTGAACATGGCTAGTGTTACTGAATCAATTTTTTAAAATTTTCATTGAAATTTAATTAATTAAAATTTATACTTAAATGACCGCATGTGGTTAGTGGAACTACACTAAACTATGTAGAATATCAACGTTGATAAGTTTTATGAAGAAAATGTAAAATGGGGTGCGTGGCTGGCTCAGTCGGTACAGCATGTGACTTTTGATCTCGGGGTCATGTGTTCGAGCCCCACATTGGACATAGAGATTACTTAAAACAAAATAAAACAAAACAATAAAATATTTAAAACCTTTTAAAAAGAGAAAAAAATATAAAATGAAACAAAAACAGGATAAGGGGAGTGCAATGGCGACATGGTTCAAAGAGAGATTAGAATTATAAACAAGATGGTTAGAGTATATCTCATTGAAAAGGTGACAATTGGCATGACAAGGATCTAAAAGAGGGAGAGAGTTGGCCATGATAAAATCTAGGGGGGAAACAATTCATGCATGTTTCATGCAAAAATTCCTTTTGATGAATTTGTCTCCGATATGCGGAGGTAAAATCTGCATCCATGTCTCTTCAATCCACTGAATCTAGGTGTTTTTCAAAACAAATCCCTTCTTACTTACTTTCTGTTCAAAATAGCAATCCCTTCAAATATTTGAAGAGTATATACTTATCATGCATACAATTTTGTGTACTCCCTGTTAAATTTTCTAATGATATATTTGTCTACTTATTTACTATTTTAATTCAAAAAATATTTTTTTAACATGTGAGAAAACGAATTCAAAATAAATTAAAATAAGGACCTTCTCTATCTAAAAGAAGGTCATGATAAAGTTAAATATCAAATAGTAGATATTGTGGAATTCTAGAAATTTGGACAATTTGAATACTGAATTTAAAGCAGTGAATTTGCCTCCAAAATTCTTAAAACTTATGAGACAAAAGTAATGGAAAGTTATATAGTTTTTCTAGTATAAGAAAGGAAAATGTAGTCACCAGTTTCTTTATTAAATAAAGGAATATTTTTCGGGGCACCTGGGTGTCTCAGTTGTTAAGCGTCTGCCTTCGGCTCAGGTCATGATCCCAGGGTCATGGGATCGAGTCCCACATCGGGCTCCCTGCCCTATGGGAAGCCTGCTTCTCCCTCTCACACTCCCTCTGCTTGTGTTCCCTCTCTCCCTGTGTCTCTCTCTGTCAAATAAATAAATAAAATCCTAAAAAAAATATATTTTTCTTGTCTCTGGGAAGAAAAAAATTTTTTATTTTTTTATTGTTATCTTTACACCCATCGTGGGGCTCAAACTCATGACCCCAAGATCAAGAGTCGCATGCTCCACTGACTGAGCCAGCCAGGCACCCCAAGAAAAAAAGTTTTACATGACGCTTTTTATAAGTGCAAAATAATGTTGGCAATATCTATAAATACACAGCTATAGTGAATGGAGTACTTTTACTTAATTAAAATTGCACATGCAGTATATAAATATATAAATATATTGGTAGATATTTTAAATTTCACAAAGAAGACTAAAGTCCCCTCTGACTACCTTGTCTGAACAGTTTTCCCTACTCTTCTGCATATCCATATCCTCTTTCTTAGAGGTGACCAGTAATATAAGTTAGATATATAACATACCTGAATTTGGGCCATGTACTGGCAAAAATATCTATTTATATACTGATAGAAACTCATAGTATGTTTTTCTGTGCATTTTTCATACGTTATGTCATTTTTCCAACATGTTTTGTCTCTAAACAATATGTTGAAGTTCTATCACATACATTTGGGGCATTTATTCTAATCACTGCATAACACTCCATGAGATGGCTATCCCACAGTTAAATGAGCTATACCATTTTTGATGGTCCAGTAAGTGGTTTTTATTATGAACAATACTGAAATGAGCATCCATGTATTAAATCCTCTTCATGTTCATGTATTTTTCCAAAATACAGGCACTTAGGGAAGGAATTTCTGCATGCATTTTGTTTTTAATATATTCTGTTTAATTACATTTCAAATTGTTTAGAATTATGTACACACAGCAGGATTATAGGTGCACACACCTTCCCTTGAGCCCTTATCAATGTACATACTTTGCAATTTCTGAATGATTGCCAGTCTAATGGTTGAGAATAATCTCAGTGTTACTTTTATTTTACCCTTTTGTGATGACCAATGGGATTAACTATCACTTCACATATTTATTTATAACTTAAAGTTTCCTCTTTGATTCTCTTGTTCTTACTTCTTACCTATACTTCCATTAATATTTCTCCTTTCCTTTTTGATTTGTAATAATTCTTTTATAATATAGAATCTAAATATATATATTTCCTTTCTACCTATTAAATTATTCAAGTTGTTTAGAGTTTCTCTTTTCATATATATGGTTAATTTTAATGAAGTCACATTATCAAAATTTTCAAGTTTTTTGCTTTGTGTCTGCTTAAAAATACATTTTTGCAACCTAAGATCAAAAATATACTCACCTACATTTTCTATTAACCTCTGTGTTTCCTTCTGAATTTATTTTTCTAAAGGGAAAAGTACCAAATTTTTTCCACAATGGTCAACTAGCCTACACTCCATTCAGTGGCCTGTGCTTTCTCTCACAATTTGAAATGTCACTTTTTCTCATATAATAAATTTATTATATACATAGATCTACTTTGGGACTCTATTTTGCTCCATTTATTATTTTGTCCAGTCCTGTACCAATACCACACTATAGCCTTCAGTTTGTTTTCTTTACTAACTTAGCAAATTACCACAAATTTAGTAGCTTAACACAATATAAAATTATTATCTTACAGTTCTTTGGGTCAGAGGTCTGAGAAGATCATCCCGGGCTAAAACCAGGGTGATGGCAGGCTCTTCCTTCCTGGAGACTCTGTGGGAGAATCCTTTTACTGATTTTTCCAGTTATTGGCAGAATTCAATTTCTTGCATTTGTAGGACTGAACTCCTCTTTCCTAGCTGGCTACCAGGGAAGGGCTGTCCCCAGCTTCCAGAGGCAGCAGCTTTCCTTGGCTTATGGTCTTGTTCCTCCATTTTCTTTTCTTTTTTTTTTTTAATTTAATTTAATTTTGTTGTGTTATGTTAGTCACCATACAATACATCATTAGTTTTTGATGTAGTGTTCCATGATTCATTGTTTGTGGATAACACCCAGTGCTCGATGCAATACGTGCCCTCCTTAATACCCATCACCAGGCTAATCCATCCCCCACCCCCCTCCCCTCTAGAACCCTCAGTTTGTTTCCTGGAGTCCATAGTCTCTCATGGTTCATCTCCCCCTCGGATGTCCCCCCCTTCCTTTTTCCCTTCCTTCTCCTAATGTCCTCCATGCTATTCCTTATGTTCCACAAGTAAGTGAAACCATATGATAATTGACTTTCTCTGCTTGACTTATTTCACTTAGCATAATCTCCTCCAGTCCCATCTATGTTGATGTAAAATTTGGGTATTCATCCTTTCTGATGGCTGAGTAGTATTCCATTGTATATTGTTCCTCCATTTTCAAAGCCAGAAGTGGCAGGTCAAGTCCCCATCATGGCTCAAATCTTTCTTCTTTCTTCTTCAGGCTCTTATTTCTGATCCTCCTGGGAATGGCTCTCCCTTATTAATGATTTTAATTAGTCTGGCACTTCCAGATAACCAGGAGAGTCTCATCTGGTCAAAATCCTCAATCCTATCTGCAAAACCCCTCTTGCCATGTAAAGAAACATATACACAAAGGGTTCTGTCTTTATCATTAAAACTCTTCTTGCCTAATCATTCACATTTACTTGACTGCATGAAATTGAATCAGCTTATTCAGTTTAATGAACAATCTTGGTGTGATTTTGATTTTTACTATTTTAATGATCACTTTGAGAAAACCTGGCAACTTTATGAAATTTAATTTTTCCAGGAATGAAGGAGTATAGCTTTCCACTTTTAAGGTCTTCCTTTAGGTTTTTCAGTAATATTTCATTGCTTTCTCCATAAAGACTTGCTAATTATAATCTCTTACTAGATATGTGTGTAAGTAATTTTTAATAACCTCTTTTTTAAACTTTTTAAAACTTATTTAAATGATTCTTAATTGTCTGTAAGAATACCTGTCTATAGTTCTTGCTTTATAAAGCAAAGTTAATCCACTGATGATACATAAAAGTTTGTCAATTGATTCCTCTCTATCTTACTCAGGATACAAACACTCTCTGTAAATTATAAATATCCATACTTCTTTTAAAAAATGTTTAAATCTATATTTTATCATGTCTTATTGTAATTATCAGCACTACCACTTTGTTGGAGAATATGAGGTGAGGTATGCTTCCCATATTTGTGACTTGGACAAAAACGAACCTAACATTTCACTATGATTCATTACATTCATTACAATCTTCTTATTGATATCTCTCATCATGTTGAGGGACAAAGGCATGCATAGATGTTCAGTACCAAGAGAAAAAGACTATTCAGACCCTTTTGGCTTTCTTCCCAAACGTCATTCTTTCCTTCTTGATGACAGAATCCCAGTTGGTTGTTTGTGTTTGTTTTTAAACGAATAGGCAGCTACAGTTTTAGGGAAAGCGGGACTGGCTTCAGGCCCTGGGGTTCACTGAAGAAACTAAATTATTGAAGTTTTTTTCCCCCATCGCTTATGATTCAGATTTGGTTTTATGACCCAATCCTGGCATATGGAACCAGCTGAGTGGCTTTAGGATAAGATTTGCCAGTCTTTTTTTTCAGCATTGTGTTAACCAGTGTCCATTTACATAAAGCACAAACCTCCCAAAGCTTAGTTGTTCTCTGAAGCTTTCAAATATCAGCTTTTGTTTTTCACCCAATTTTATTTCACCCAACTTATTCTCAATGGAAAATTTGGTCTGACACAAATCACTCCATTATACCTGGAGGCCAATGTTTGTGCATAAAAAATTTAATCTGTCTATACACTAAAAATCAAAAGCAACTTCTATTTTAGTTTTATTATTTAAATGTAATTTATGTAATTTTATTTGTTTTAGAAGCAAACAAAAATTTATAAGCAACGTGAAAAATTATATCCTTGAAACAAACAGTATTAGGTGTTGAAAAATAAATTAACACCTGTAAAAAATGTGTTAAAGGTGATAAAATTGTATTTCTCAAAGAATAAAATATATGTGCCTAGTAAGAGAACGCAATTCAAGTTTGTTAGAGATTATAAGAATCTAAAATCAAATTTATTACCTTTTAAAATGTGTGGATTATGAGACTGTAAACAAGAATAATACTATGGACTGGTGTGGATAGAGTCACAGAAGTATTTCTCTTTATTATCAGTGGTTGTGGAGCTACACAGAATGTGCCTTGGAACTATTTTTTAATGCACCAAGAGTTTCAGTTAGGTGAACTACCTTTATTAACATCATTTCTCTTTTTTGATTGTATCCTAAGTAAATAATAGGAGTTGCAGGCTATGTATAAACACACAAACACACACTTAAATGTACTTCAACAGAAAAAGAGTTCAATATGCATAGATTGATATGACAGAATATTAGACATTACAATATGTACAATATGTATAGTATGGCTCATTTTCTTCATTTGTGACATCCTTTCTTTATTTTTAAGTATTCTCTACACCCAATATGGGGCTCGAACTCACAACCCCAAGATCAAGAGTCACCCACTCCACTGACTGAGCCAGCCAGGCCCCCCTATGCAATCTTTGACCTGGAGCAAGTTATTTACCTTCTTTTTCTCGATGTCTTCATACATAAATGAGAATATTGATAACACATACTTCAGGGATTTGTTGTACAGAGTACAAATGCTCATTACATTGCTTATCACACAACAGGCCCCTTAGAAGTGTTATCTAGTATGTATTATTATACATTGAAATAGCACAAGTACTTGGGGGGGCAGTTAGTAATCCCTTATACCTTGTACTAGAAAACCACTTTCATTCAGAACTTTTGATGCTTCCAGAGTGTACATCAGCAAGCATAAATAATCTAAATAATCTATAGTATAGATCACTCCTTCTCAAACTTTAATGAGTATATGAATCACCTGGGATCTTGTTAAACTGCAGATTTTGATTCACTAGCTCTGGTTTGGAACCTGCATTTCTAATAAACCCCCAGGGAATGATGATTCACCTGGCCCATGAAACACACTTTGAGTAGTGAGAATATAGACAAGTGGTCAGCACACAAAGGCCCCCAGACCAAATTCAGTCTGCCATTTATTTTTGTTAATAAAGTTTTATTGGAACACATTATGCACTTGCCTGTTTCCATATTGTTTATGGATGTTTTCATAAGATACAAAGGCAGAGTTGAGCATCTGAGACAAAGATCACATGGTCCACAAAACCTAAAATGTTTACACTCTGGCCCTTAATAGAGAATTTGCTGACCTTGGTATAGACAATGTGCTTTATTAGTATGTTTTCTATTAAGAGAATATAGAATATATATATAATAGAATATATTAGAATAATAAAGTCATATTTTACAAGGATTCTAAAATATAAAAGCAAGAATTAATGAATATTAAACATAAATTACTAACAGAAATTTGGAACTTTTCACTCCATCTCAATACTATCAATCTTCTAGTCTTATCAGTCCAACTGTATGTACAAAAACCCATGGATTAAAGTGGAAAAAAATGTATTGTTTCTGCCAAGTCCATAAAGATCATCTTTTTTTTTTTTAATGTAATCTCCACCCCCAATGTGGGGCTCAAACTCACCACCTTGAGATCAAGAGTCACATGCTCTACTGACTGAGCCAGCCTGGCATCCCTCCACAAAGACCACCTTAAGGAAGATGGGAGCTGGGGGAACCATAAAGTAAAATGTTCAAAAGATGCAACTTCTCACTAATAAATCTCTTTAAATACTGATTATGTCTGTAGGTCAGACGTAGTTGACCAAATTACTAAGGCATTAATAGCTTGAAAAATGTTTCTATGTGACAGTCAACATCTTATTATAGAAAAATATCCAGAAAAACCATGGCAAGTCCATCTCTATAAAAGGTGTTTGCACTTCCAGAGAAGTAAAACACAGATTAAGTAACATTCTTGATTTTGGATCAGGCTTCTACAAAAATGCATGCCTTTCCAGGAGAGATAATAAGTTGAAGATATAAACTTCAAGTTTATGACTAAAGTAGATTAAGGAAAGAAGGAATGAGTTACTATGGATATGGGAGCTCAACAATGATCCCTCTAAGTTTGTAAAGACCAGACTAGGTATTCTCATCTTATATGCATGCATTTTTAAATATTTATACATATAGTATTGGATTATGTATGTCATGCTTCTTCTTAACTTATTTTTCCATGCAGTACTCATTATATTTTAAGATCCACATAGCTTTCCCTGTATTTCATTTGTTGCTTCAAACTGATGCATATTCAGGATGTGCTATCATTTTATTTCCTACCCACTACCTCAATTATGGATACCCAGACTGCCTTCACTTCTCTATCTCCAGAGAAAACACCATAATAAAAATCCTCATGAATGTACTCATATAGTCTTTTGAATATAGTAGGTTTTCAGTAAACATCCATTGAATTCTATGAGTTTGAAGAGTATTCAATTATTTTGAAAAATGATGTATTGTTAAATGATAATGTGTTTACCCTAACAGCATATAAAGTATATTTTTTACATGCACATATGGATGTACATATATATGTGTATATGTAGGAATATATGTAATAATAGAATTAAATGGATAAACATATTATAGACTTTTTCTTTTTCTGATTACCTATATATCCCAATATTTCTACAGTAAATGTGCTATTTGTAAATAAATAAAAGAAATAATCAGGACATTAAAGAAAGATGGCAGGTTCTTTGTACATGTGATTGCTGGTAAATGTAAGAATGAAACTCTAAGTATATTTATGTGCATCCTAAAACTAGAATTAATAAACAAATTAATCCATATCTATGTATTTGTTTTTCAATAATTTATCTATTTATATATAAATATGTGAATATATGTGTATGTATATACACGCCTATGTATATCTGTGTGTGCATGTGTCTATGTGTGTGTAAAACATATATTTGCTTTTAAGGAGTGACCATATCCTTATTCTCAGTTAAGGATAGGTTTTTTAAAAAAATCATTGTAAATTTTGAAGACATTTGTTTCACAGGATGGCCACTGACCGATCCAGTTGTTCCTTTGTATAACTTACATGCTGCCCACCCTCACTCAAGGAATTACCTTCCCTATATTTATGCCATTGTGACTAATATGATAGACATGACATAGGGATGCTATGCATGATTGTAGGCAGAAAGAGTTAGGGGTCCCTGGAAAAAGAAAGACAAGACAGAGTTTTCTTTACATAAGAAAAATCATTTTAGGTTCTCCACCATATTGTGATCTACGCCTGACTGGCACTACTTGCCCAAAGCACATTTCTCACAGAACTTCCTGGGATATGTTGATATTGCAGAAGAATAGACCTCAATAATTAATGGTTTTAATGGAATAAAATAAGAGTAAACAGTTACTATCAGGCCAGGAAATAGCCTAATTATATCGGGGGCAATAAATTAAGATAAAACTCCCAGTACTGGTAAAGACTGACCCGATGCACATTCTTGAGTTATCTTTGCAGGATTTAAACCCCTTCGGGCACTCAAATATCTGACCAACTGGAGACAGAACTGATGATGTTGAGCCTTGCTGACCCTCATGACTTTGATCAACTAAGACCTGGACTCTGTCACTTTAAGATGATTTTTGCTCCATTTACACACTGAATTCCCCATCATGCAAGCCCCTTCATGAATGTGTATACACCCTTAGCTTAAAAATCCCTCAGCTTTTTTGTTCAAGGAGACACTGCTTTGGGAAATAGCCCAGGTGTTCTCCTTTACTTGTTGCAAGTGAACCCTCCCTTTTCCTATTCTTTCCTTGGCTGTGTCTTTTGGCTTGACCCCCACCCAGAGGCAGACCCAGTGACAGGTAACATTAGTACACTCACTGTCTTGGGCACGAAATGGGCTCTTTCATATAAAAATGGATGCAGTCCATTCTGAAAAATTTTCCTGTTACATTCCCTTTCCTCCATTTCCCCTCCTCTCCATTGCTAAAACTCCTCTTATTTGATTGTTGGATCTTCTGGACTCACCCTCCAATCTTCATGGCTTTTATCTGCTAATTCTTATCTTTTATTCTTTTTGTTCCACTTTTGGAGAAATGTTCTCAAGTTTATTTTTTAGCCCTGCTATTTGTTTCTAATGTTGGTTAACCTATCTCCAATTTCCAAGAACTCTTTCTTAAGATCATTTCATCAAAATACTTTAATTCCTCTTTCATTTATAATATCACAATGAGATTATGAATTATTAAAAAAATTATTTTATCTTCTCTATCATTTTTGTTTTTACCAATTTTACTTTTTTTCCCCCTTTGTTTTGTGTTAGGTTTTTATAGGTGCTTGTCTTTCACCTTAGAGGCTTTTCTCAGATGTTTAACCATCTTTGGTTGAAAAGATGACTGTGTGTGTACAAAGAGGCTTATTTACTGATAGAATTCACAATGCAGTGAATGGGTGATGAGTTTTAAATTGGGGGAATCTTCAAAATTTTGGAAACTGAAGTCTTATCCCTAGAGTTACTGAATATGTCTAGCATATAATTCTTCAGGATATTGCCTGGAGTTCCTAGTTCAAAATGTTTACAAAGCTGGAGAGTAGGAGGGCAATGGAGACCTTGGCATTCGCTATACAGATGGCCACTGACTGCCTCTTTCAGCCTCATCTCTCTCCCCACCGAATTCGGCCAGACAGGAATGCTTCCTAACCCTGAATTAAGAGATACTTTACAACAATTGCTCCAGAAAATAATCCACAGGTTTCCTAATTGGGAGAATGGTAGCCATATGCAGAGTGTCAGAGGGAGATAATTAATGGGTACTTAATTCACTCAGGAGAAAAATTTTAATTATATAACTTTGTTCAAATGGAAGGAAATTACCATTTTAAACCCTTAACTCTGCTGGACATTATGTTTTTAATGTCTTTTGCACTTATTTTTTAAATTAATTTAAATGATTTTTAAATTTCTTTGTCATAGTATTACAATTATTTTCTGTATTATTTCTGATTATACAGAGCATGCTTATGAAATTATGAGGTAAATTATAACATCATCTCTTTACTGTGTGATCCTTAAAAATTCCTCTTGACATTTACAGGAAGACTATATTATATTCTGTGTTTTTATTTACAGTGGTTCTTGGATCAATAGATTTTATAGTCACTTTTTGTTTCTGATACAGATATATTGAGTTACGGCTGCCACATTCTTCTGAAGGTATTATAAAGTAACTGAAACCAGAGGTTTCTAAAAGTCAAATCTGGTATTCTATTACCCCTAATCCTGTTATATTAGTCACCAGGGATTCAGTATTCTGGATCTTAACTGAAGTTTTGAGGAGTAATAATATCCTAAAATACCATACCAAACTAAATAACTTTCATGAAAGAAGATAAAAAATGATAAATACAATGATCTTGTTACAAAGAACATCATAAGTATTCAAGCAATGTTTTGAAAGAGTTGATAAGGCAGTAAAATGAAGGAAGAGATTTCAGAAGCTGCAGTTTTCTTCATATTTGAGGTGAAGAGAGAGCGCAGCAAAGTATAATAATCTCTGCTGGGGGATCAGATGGAGAGAGGGGTGGGAAATACAAGCAGCCTAGAGTAGATGAAAAGTAATTCCCCATATGAATGTTGAGTAAAACATGACAGAATTAGGAATGGGCTCTGTGCTGGCTGTTCTAGTTTGAGGAATCCTTTCAATTCTTACCCTTCTTTCATTATCTTTGTCATCCTTTATTTTGGTTTCCCTTCTGAACTACTTTGGACCTCACTTCTCCGTCTAATAATCTCTTTACAATTTGCAACATTTAATAAAAATTCTGTTGATAATTCAATCTTCAAATGAGAAAAAATTCTTCTGAGGTTTAATGTAACAACTGGAGTTAAAAAATGAATTGCACTGGGTTCAAAAGATGTCTGGCATAGGGTGGCTCGGACTGTCCTGGTTCTGAAATTGGAATTCCCATGCCCCAGGGAACCCTTCGGTCCTGGGAAAACCATGATAACTGGTCACCCTAGTTTGCAATATAATTTGGCAAAAAAAAAAATGTAATGACAAAGCATGTGGCAAGGCTAACAAATACTATATAGATAACAAATATCATGGAAGTCATCTAGTTAAAATATCAATAACTTACTTTATCATGTATTTTACCTTCATCCTCAAACAGCCTTGGAAGAGAATCATTTGACTTATTTTTGCAGATGAAGAAACTAAGTGACCAATATCACATAGACAGCCATGATCAGTTCTACTGGCTGTGTCGCTCAGGTGTGTTATATTCCTAATGTCATTCTCATTTCTTTACTTGTCTAACCAGTGGTTCCCAAACTTTGCTGCACATTAGATTCACCTTAAAGTCATATAAAAATACTGATTCTTGACTCCATCCCAAGACTTTTCAATCTAAGCTATTTTGGGTAAGACCTGGGCATCAGACTTTTTAAGAGCTTTCCAGATGATTCTAATATGAGCAAATTTTGGGACACACTGCTCTAAAGATACTAGTGCACAGCTAGTTGCACATTAGAATCATCTGGAAAAATTTAAAACCTAACAATATCTTGACTCTGCCACTGACCGATCATATCAATTTTGTTGGTGTCTAAGCATCCATATTTTTAAAAATCTCTTTTAATGATTCCAATGTGTACCAAGGGCTGAGAACCACTGCACTATAGGTTTGTGGATTATTTATTTCTCTCAAAACAACAAGCAACACTTTTTCTTTGTCCTGTTCATATACCTTACCCACAATAGCCCCAGTTACTCAAAGCGAGTGCTTCTGTGCCCAATTCCACAGGAGGCCTTAGAGTCTCAGAAAGTCATCATTCAATACAATACCTTATTCAAATCTACTCAATAATAGTTGTTAACTTTCAGTGACTTTTGCCTTGATCACCCTACCTGGTCAAAAAGTTTCACAGGTTCCCACCACCAAGATCTGAACTGATAAATGTCATTTTGTTCAAGCAGAATTAGAGCTTCCAGATTCAATTCAGTCATTTTATAAAGACATATATTTAGATTTAACTATCAACAGCTAATTGAGTTTACTTCTCAGAAGCTTTGATTGCTTAGCTGGGAATAGGTTGGAAGTAGCACTAAATATATATATAAAATCCACATGGACTTTGATATTGTGTTATAAGAGTTATGAATTATTATCTTTTAGACTCCTATTCAGCAGTGAGGGGAAACATAATTGACAGAAAATAGCAGTCTCAGTCCTAGAGATTATTATTTTAACTCTTCATGGTCTCAGGAGTGTATGTATATGTGTATGTTCCTACCACTAAACTCCTAAGTAAGACTTCCCTGTAACTTAGTTTCTGAAAGTCTCAATTTACTTCAAAATGAATGAAGAAAAATTTAACTGAAGTTATTTACTATCTTTCCCTTGTTGCCACTTTTCAGTATGGATAGCTATATTATTTTTAGCTCTATAATTGGTTATTATCACAATTTTGTCTATTTTTTTTATTTTTTTTAAATTATTTATTTATTTGAGAGAGAGAATGAGAGATAGAGAGAGCATGGGGGGGGGAGGGTCAGAGGGAGAAGCAGACTCCCCGCTGAGCAGGGAGCCTGATGCGGGACTCGATCCTGGGACTCCAGGATCATGACCTGAGCCGAAGGCAGTTGCTTAACCAAATGAGCCACCCAGGCACCCCACAATTTTGTTTATTTTTATATCCTTCCAGATAGATTTTTACATATATAGGCAAATGCATACTAACATTAATTTTTAAAAATTTATAGTGATAACTAACTCTTCTGACTCGGTGTTTTTTTTTTTATTTAACAATATATTGTGGAGATGATACCATATGCATAGATAGTCTTCTCTATCCTTTAAACAGTATTCCATTGTATGGACAGGTATATCACTGTTTATTAACTAGATCCTTACTGGTGCACATTTAGGTTTTCCCCAACTTTTGCTATTATAAAAGAAAATGTAGCAATGGTTAAATAAATACTGACTTCAGACTCCTCAACTTCTTGAACCTGAACTAGACACTGAAACACTTCTACCACAGCCTGCATTCTCGCTTCTGCTCATAGCCTTCTTGGTTCTTTGTGAGATCTAGAGCTAAGATGCTTCTCACCCACTTTCACCGATGCCTGAACTCCTCTGCATTTGGCATGCTTTCCATTTATTTTATGGATTAGGGCTTAGCTGTCTCAAGGTCCAGTGAAATAAAAAATAAAAATGGAGTTTGTATTTTCATTTCTAGTTCCCATTGTTGATTTCAAAGGATAAGAAGACGGAATCTTGGTTTTACACCACCACCTTCAAAGCAGAATTTCAAGTCACTATAATTTTCAAAATTGTATGAAAACCTCATTTGCTTGCTACAGAAATATTAGATAATAACTGTTGATGCTCCATTACATAAGTGGAGGTAAATGACTGTCCCTACAGAATCTCCATCTCTCCCACCCCCACCTCTGTCTTTGATAAAGAATAGTTATAGGTCAATATAAATATAATTGATGAACACCCTGATATTTGAGAAATAATTGAATAAGTGAGAACATAGTTAAGATGAAGGTGGAGGAAGGGAGAGGTAGGCATGTTTTCTTTTTTCTTTGTCAATGGGAGTGAGCTAAGGAAGGAAAGGGGTAAAATATGAGGGAAGAAAAAAACTTAGGTGTGTCAGTGTAATAGGTAACCTTTCTATAACCCTGACTGCTGCCACAACCTTTGGTGATTCCCATGGGAGCTGTGGGAACTGAGAACAGCAAGGGCCTCTTGAAGACAACTACCTGAGTAGAAGCTGCATCCCCATCCTGTCGTGACCTTTGCCAGAGTTTTGTCACCTCAAATCTGTCCTCTTTGACTACTAGATGCTCAGTTTCCTACATCCTTGGGAAGCGGTGACAAGTTCACATTGGTTACAGTGGTGCCAAAACAAGCCCTGCAAGACTCACACATCTAATTTCAGCTACCATGTTTGTCATCAATTTTCAGTTATGGCTTTCCAACTTTTGGTTTTAAAGATACAAAAAAGGGGGCACCTGGGTGGCTCAGTCGGTTAAGTGTCTGCCTTCGGCTCGGGTCATAATCCCAGGGTCCTGGGATGAGCCCCACGTTGGGCTCCTTGCTCAGCGGGGAGTCTGCTTCTCCCTCTCCCTCTGCCCTCTCCCACCGCATGCTTGTGCACGTGCATGTGCGTGCTCTCTCTCTCTCTCAAATAAATAAAATCTTTAAAAAAATATAAAGATACTAAAAAGGTCTTTTATGATACTTAATTCATTATTTTAACAATTGAGCACTTATTGTGTACAAGGAACTGAGTTAGATGTTCAAAAGGAAAAAATAAAACCAGGGCAGGTACACCACCCGTCTTCAAGAAGGCTACAGCTTCATATTATTTAACAGGCTTAATTATGCCTAATTTAAGGTTAAAAAAATAATATGATTGAAATTCCATTGTAAGTGGAAAAAGGCCAATAAATGGTTACTCTATGCCTACATTCTCGGATGAGTGTTAGTATAATATTCATTACGACTTATCCACAGTAAATGTCAACTCTTACATTTACATTTAATGAGGAGAACCTATCAGTCAGTGCGCAATTTGAAAATGCATGTAAATCTTTTACATTCATCCTATAGAACAGGGCACATATCTAGCACACTGAGTCTGCATTGGTTTAAAGATTTTAATGTTTTTTAGAGGTAATACATTTATAATCTCATCATCATTGAACTATTATGTTTGCAAAAATGTGATTACTTTTTGTGATAATGTTTGCAAACATAACATACTAGCTCTTTTACAATAGCAAAAGAATGTGACATAGTGCATTTTTATCTATTTTATACTTTTATTAATCTATTTGCCAACTTATTCATTCATAATTTTTATAAACCAATAGTCAAGAATAATAACTGTTATTTTCAGTTCTGCCTGAACTCCAGACATTCTGCAGGAGACTTGTATTCTGTATATCATTTCGAGCTTTTAATAATGATATGATGTGTTACTATCATTCTCACCTTACAGATGAGGAAAATAAGAGCTCAAAAAAATTAAGTAACATATCCTCAGTCTCACAGCTGTTAAGATTCTGCACTAGGTCCTTTTATTTTATATAATTATGCCTACCATGTTGTTGTGGCCTTGTTAGGTAATTGGGACACTAAATAAATAAACTACCTCAGTTCTTGGATTTCTGAATTGGTATTTTAAACTTAGTTATTTTTCAGTTTAAGATAGAAAACAAGATTATAAAGTATTCAGGGAAGTAATGAAGTGATGTAAGGAAAACATATTTGCCTGATTTTGAGGTTATGAAAGGATGTTTTTAATTAGAGAGAGAGAGAAGCCAAAATTGAGGAAGTGAAGCACTATATACGTGTTAGAGAAAATTATGTTTATGCATACATACATATACAATTAACCTTTGAACAACATAGGTTTGAACTGTGCAATTCCACTTGCATGTGCATTTTTTTTCATAAATACACTACAGTACTGTAGATGTATTTTCTCTTCCTTATGAGCTTTGTAAGAACATTTTCTTTTCTCTAGCTTATTTTATTGTAAGAATACAGTATATAATACATATAGCATAAAAATATGTATTGATTGACTGTTTATGTTATCAGTAAAGCTTCTGGTCAACATCAGGCTATTAGTAGTTAAGTTTTGGAAGAGTCAAAAGTTATAGGCAAGTTTGTGATGGCACAGGGGGTCGGCATCCCTAACCCCCATGTTGTTCAAGGGTCAAATGTATATATATAATCACTACTGTATAATTACTTTTTAATTACATTTATTTTTAATTACTGTATAGTTAATTTTCCATTTCTTTTAAAGTAAGTTCTACTTTAGATTATTTGTGTTAATGCCTTTCAACATTATACTTTATAATCAATGCCAGAGTTTTCGTGGCAGTCATTCCCTCTTTAAATGTTATGTGATTAAATCAATACTCTTGTGTAATTTGGTCATCTGGAAGATTTACATTGAAACTAATATCAATTTTTCAGTTTCCTAAAAGACGAAAAATATACATTTCATCTATGCATAATTTAAGTGAGAAAGTTTAATCTATAATCTACATTTCTCTACCACAAACTCAAATAATTGCATACGAATAGAAAGTATGCATTTTGGTGAACGACGACACAATGTATTTATGTATTGCATTTGCTGTTGTAAATTTTCTTTGGCTTTTTAATCATGCACAGAAATGAGCCTCAGTGTTTAAGGATGCAACACACTGGAAATAGTTTTAGGGAACAAATAATTAGCCTTTTGGAAGTGTGTGTTCATTTCACACAGCAATCTGTTCCTTCATCTCCTCCTCCTTCCTGTTTTGAAGGCAATCGTGTGTGTTACGTGCACCATCTGCAGCCTTACTGACAGGTGCAGGGTCAGTATTATCCCTCCAAGCATGGAGTTTAGTGCAAGCTGGAAATTTCACCAAGGCAATTTAGGAGATTTCGAAACCAACCAAACACTGACAGCCTATTTTATCAGTAGATATGAGTGCCTGTTAGAAATGCTTATAATTGTGCTTTCAAGACCACATATACATAGGCTTATCTGGTTTGGGCCATTATCCAACAATAGACCCACATCAATAATGCATCTTTTTACTATACGTAGATTAGAAATAATATAAAGAGAAAATCTGGCAACATGTCATATATTTGTAACACAAGTTATTTGATTAGAGTAACATGAACAACATTTTGACACCTCTTTACTAAGGCCTATATAGTCCTTACTCCACTGGGATCCTGTGTCCTGAAAAGTTAGAACAGAAACCATCCCTGTGAACCTATTTAGAGTTGTCAAGAGGTGAGGAAATATATTTGGGAAACCCAAATGGGAAATCACCATTTCCCTTTGGCTTCACATCATACATAAATATTAGCTTATATAAATCAGTTATGCTACTAATGAAATCAACATTTGTGAGTTAATCCAGGTGGTTAACCATCATTTAAAAAAAATTTTTTTTTAATATTTTAGTTTTTTCTAACCAAGTTAAAACAGAATTTTAATTTTGCACCTGCATAGTTTGATATTAAATCTCACTACTTAAATTTATCTTAATTTTTTTATCATGTTATGTTAATCACCATACATCATTAGTTTTTGATGTAGTGCTCCATGATTCATTGCTTGCATATAACTCCCACTGCTCCATGCAGTACGTGCCCTCTTTAATACCCATCACCAGGCTAACCCATGCCCCTACCCCCTCCCATCTAGAACCCTCAGTTTGTTTCTCAGAGTCCATAGTCTCTCATGGTTCGTCTCCCCCTCCGATTTTCCCCCCTTCATTTTTTTTTTAATTTTTTTATTGTTATGTTAATCCCCATACATTACATCGGAGGGGGAGACGAACCATGAGAGATGATGGACTCTGAAAAACAAACTGAGGGTTCTAGAGGGGAGGGGGTGGGAGGATGGGTTAGCCTGGTGATGGGTATTGAGGAGGGCACGTTCTGCATGGAGCACTGGGTGTTATGCACAAACAATGAATCATGGAACACTACATCAAAAACTAATCCCCCCCAGTTTGCACAAGCATGCGCGTTCTCTCTCTAAAAATAAATAAAGAAATCTTTAAAAAACAACAACAAAAAACTTCTCCCCTGTATAGTGCTTTGATGAGTTCTATCAGTATTTCTTATACTACTTCAGCTTTTCTGTGCATTCATGGCAAGCCAAGTCCTTTTCATTAATATATTCTTTCTTTAGGGAGGTAATAAATTTTTTTTTTAAGATTTATTTATTTATTTGAGAGAGAGCACATGAGCCGGGGGTAGGCACAGAGGGAGAGGGAGAGAGAGAATCCTCAAGCAGACTCCCCACTGAGCATGGAGCCTGACAGGCAGCTTGATCCCAGGACCCCAAGATCATGACCTGAGTTGAAGTTGGACAGCTAACTGACTGAGCCACCCTGGCACCTCTGTAATAAATTTCTATATAGGCAAAGGTCATCTTACCCAGAATATCTTACTTGGAATATGCAGTAAATATTGTGTTCAAGTTTGAATATTCATTCAATTTTAATTACTATATTTTTTCATTTACTACTACATGAATACACTATTATTATACATTAATGAATGTTCCTTCACTTTCTTATCATGGGGACTTCAGATTTATCTTAAATATCAATCTTCTTTTAGATGATATTAAAACTACTTTTCTTTCCAGGTTCTTTCCTGCCAGTTAGAATCTGTTGCACTACTCCCTGTATCAACTTCAGCTTCCCTTTTTTTTTTTTTTTAGATTAAGAGTAGCTTCTATTTCCATATTTATATTTTCTTTAGCTTTTAAATTCTTTGAAATGCATGCATCAATTCTATAATCCAAAACAGTATTGCTTTAAAAACTATATTAAGTAAGTATTCCAACTTCTAACTGCTGGTGTTGAGGAAAAACAGATCTCATGGCCCACTGACAGCATATTTATACAAAGTGCCATAGAACTAGTCCATTCTCCTGTCCCCCCAGTCTATGGACAATAGCTATTTAAGCTTATGTTTTTATGTAACACAGAATGACTATATTGACCTTTATCATTTCATATGAAGTCAGAAATTGCCAAATAACTCTAGGGTAAACTTGACTTCAGTGATGTGTGCTAGCAGGTCATCCATTAATTTTATATCACTAATAAATCATATATATGTGATATAAACAATTTTGTGATTTTTCATTTGTTCAGAAAGTATAGGGTGAATAGGTTGTAAGGCCTAGAGAAGAAAGCAATATTCAGTCTTGTTCCTCTACCTCATTTTTCTGTGTTTCATGGGACCGTGTTTTAGTATCATTTTTCTCTAGTTTCTCTCTAGGTGTAAAAAATAAAATTAAGTCAAATATTTACAGATGACTGCAAATAACCACTGCCAGGCAACTTGGTTTTTAGAAGTAATTTGTTAAACAGCCCAACATACTATGATTTTTTTAACCAGCAACTCTCATTAAGAGTCTTGCCAATAGTTCTTATACAAATTTGCATTTGTACATGAAATAATATTCCCTTCCTTTACCATGTACCATAAAATGAAAATGTGTAATTATCTGAAAGAATACCTCGAAAAAGGAAGAAGGCATTTTGAGACCCTTTGCCCTCAAATTTGAATATGATGGACCCGTTTAGTCCTAAATGAAATTAACATTTTAGATCTGGGTTGAAGTTTTTTTTTTTTTTTTTGGCTGCATTTGTAATTTAAGGCTATATCTATTTAACAAAAAGTGTCTGAAGTGAAAAAAACAGTAAAAATTATCACTTGATACTATGTAGAAAAGGGTATATGTAGCTAAATATCACCTTAGGTCTGTTTTTAGTCATGCTATACAGGTACATATCTGAAATGTGATTTTAAAATAACACTTTCCCATTCTAAACCATGATTCTGCTTACAATAACAATAGCTATCTTTTCTTGAGGATTATGATAAGTTTTTGCATTCTTTATCTTATTTTTACCTAATAATCTAATGTGATATTATTTCTTTGTGCTGATGGAAGTGGAGATGGGAGGAGAATAAGTGATGGAAAAGCAAAGATTTTCTAAAGATTCTCTTAATACAGCATTTTTCAATGTATGCCGTCTCAGGACTCCTTTACACACACAAAAATTATTGAAGATCCCAAAGGGGCTTTTGTTTGTGTGTGTTACATCTATCAATATTTACCATATTAGAAATTAAAACATACATTATTTCATTTTAAACAACACTAATAAGCTCTTTTCACATTAATCAAAAACATTTTATGAAAAATATACTTCCACAAAAATTTAGTGAAAAGAATGTTTTTTTTCTTTTTGCAAATCTTTTGAATTATTGGCTTTTTTTTTTTTTTTTTTAAAGATTTTATTTATTTATTTGAGAGAGAGAGAATGAGAGACAGAGAGCACGAGAGGGAAGAGGGCAGAGGGAGAAGCAGACTCCCTGCTGAGCAGGGAGCCCGATGTGGGACTCGATCCCAGGACTCCAGGATCATGACCTGAGCCGAAGGCAGTCGCTTAACCAACTGAGCCACCCAGGCGCCCGAATTATTGGCTTAATATAGGATAGCTGGGTTCTCATATCTTCTTCTATGTCCAATTTGTTGCAATGTCATTTCAGGTAGCCGTTGGAAAACTTCAAAGTACACTCATGAGAGAATGAGGTGAAAAGGCAAATAACATCTTAGTATTACTGTGAAAATAGTTTTGACCTCACAGATCCCCTGAAAAGTTCTCACTGGCCCCCAGAGTTTCCCATAGTACACATAGAGAACTGCTAACTTAATAGATTAGATAATGAATCATTCCCAGCTTTATGCTTTGGTTCGTGAATTGATTTGTGAATTTTCCCTATCCTAAACCCTAAGCCACTCAAAAACTCTGTAAAGTTTGATTACTGTTTGGACTTGGGAATCATATGAGGGTCTCTTCAATAAGGACTAAGTAGTATGGGGAAAACTACATTTGTGATTTTATGTATAACATGTGTCTACAATTCAGGTCTCTGTAATTTGGCCTAAGCGATTATTTTTATTTAACTGTGTCTATAAAATTCTTCTGGAGAAGTACTCTGGCATAATGATGATGATGATTTTGGTGTTTTGTTCACAACCTAATACATACACAATTATATCATTTTACAGCATAAATAACAGGATAAGTTAAATTAAAATGTTAGGTAATTTGATGTTCACTAAATAAGAGATTTCAGACTTAGACATAACTACATTCCCATTCATTAATTCACTTTTCTACTTAATTCATGTTTATTGAGTAAGTAACTCATGCCAGGGACTGTTATAAGTACAATACATAAAGTAAGTGAATTAAAGAAAGGGTGTGTATGTGTATGTGTTCGCGCATGTATATATACAAAACAATTTAGCCCAAGCTCATATTTATAAACTCTAAAATCTTTTAATAAAGCAAACTCATTGAATTTTGCTCTTTTTAACAATAAAAAAGGAAATACCTTATAGTATGACATAAGGGGCGCTAGAATCTTGAAAAACTCCTGGGATATTTTAAATATTGTGGAAAGCCATTATTAGGTTATATGTAGAGGATAGGAGTGATCTAATTTAGCTTTTTAAAAGGTCAGTGTGGCTGGGCGCCTGGGTGGCTCAGTTGGTTAAGCAACTGCCTTCGGCTCAGGTCATGATCCTGGAGTCCTGGGATCAAGTCCCGCATCGGGCTCCCTGCTCAGCGGGGAGTCTGCTTCTCCCTCTGACCCTCCCCCCTCTCATGCTCTCTCTATCTCATTCTCTCTCTCAAATAAATAAATAAAATCTTTAAAAAAAATAAAAATAAAAAATAAAAAAAAATAAAAGGTCAGTGTGGTGATTTTGTAGGGAATGGGTTATGGAGGAGCAAGAACTGAATGCAGGGAGAAAGCTGCTGCAATTGTTCAGGCAAGAGCTAATTGGGATTGAAAATATGATTGTTGTGATACAGCTTATAAGAAGTGACTGGATTCAGAGGATATTTTAAAATAGTCCTAGCCAAATATGTTGATGGATTTTATGTAGTCGGTAGGAAAAAAAGTTAAGAAAGTCTTCTAAATTAAGGACTGCTCCTGAATAGACAGGAAGACCCATATTGGTAGAGCTGCAGATCAAGAAGTTAAAAAGTTGTATTTGGGACATTTTAACTTTAAATTGCCTGTTAGGTAGCTTCATAACATGACTGCCTATAAGACCAAATTGATCACTTGCACTTAAATGATGAGTTTTGATTTGTTACTAATGTAATAAATACTAAAAACTTATTAATTCAATTTCAACACTAGGCCAATTGAATTATTAAAAATAAACTCTTTATTAACTTCCAAAGTTTCCAAAATTCATAAGACACTATTAAGGTATTTTCCTTTAACTATTACCAAAAGGCATGAATACATTCAATGAATCCAGAGTATGCAAGACATCCATATATGCAAATGTTCCCTCTCTTTTTACAATTTCAGCATAACTCTCTGAGATCTTTTTGTTTTCAAAGTGTGTCATTTCCATACTTAATTTTAAAATCGACTTTACAGAAATATAGTTTACATGCAAAAAAGTCATTAATTTTATGTGTATAATTCAGTGAGTTTTGACATCTTTTTGGTTGTGAGATGCCCACCAGTATCATAATATAGAACATTTCCATCAGCCCAAAATATTCTCTTGTGATCAACTGAAGTCAATTCCCTTCTCAAACCATTGGTCTCTGGTACCTATTGATATGCTTTCTGTAACTATAATTTTATCTTTTCTAGAATTTCATATATATGGAGTCAAACAGTATGCTTTAAGTTTCACTCATATTTGTGTATCTATCAGTTCATCACATTTTACTGCTCTGTAGGATTCTACTGAATAGAAGTACCAAAATGTTTTCATATATTTTTTGACTATTATTAATAGAGCTGCCATAAACCTTTAAGTACAAATCTTTGGGTACACATATGTTTTCATTTCTCTTAGGTACATACTTAGGAGTGGGATTGCTGAGTCATTGTGAAATCTATATTTAATTTAATATGAAACTATCAAACTGTTTTCTAAAGTTGTACAATTTTGCATTCCTATCAGTGAAGTATGAAAGGTCCAGTTGTTGTGCATCTTCACCAAAACTTGCTATTATCAGATTTTAAAATTTCAGTCATCTTAGTGTGTATATAATATGTAAAATTGTGTTTTTAATTTGTTTTTTCCTGATGGAGGGAGTCCTTCAAGTTGAAATGAATAGAGGCTACAAGCAGCACAAAACCATGTGAAAATATAAAACTCCCTGGTACAAGTAAATACAGAGACAATTATAGAATCCTGTAGTAATGTAACACAGGTTTATAAATCAGAAATGAGAAGGGAATTAAAACTTATTATTACAAAAAAATAAATGAAACACAAAAGAAAGCAACAAGACAAGAAAAAAGGGATAAAAAAGCTACAAGGCACACAGAATATAATTAACAAAATGGCACTAGTAGGTCCTTCCCTATCAGCAATTACTTTAAATGAAAGTGGGTTAAACTTGTTAATTAAGAGACAGAGATTGGTTGATTGGATTAAGAAAAATAAGAATCAGTTGCATGTTGTCTATAGGAGACCCATTTTAGATCTAAGGATACACATAGGCTGAAAGTGAAAGGAGAGAAAAAGATATTTCATGCAAATTGGAACCTAAAGCAAACAGTGATGGCCATAGTTACATCAGACAAAATAGGTTTTATGCCAAAACTGTCATAAGAGACAAAGGACATTATACAGTGATAAAAGGGTTAATTCACCAGAAAGATATAACATTTATAAATATTTATACACCTACGAGTAGAGCTCCCAAATATATGGAGCAAACATTCATAGAACCAAGAAATAGACAGCAACATAATAATAGTAGGAGAATTCTATGCCCCTCTTTCACTTATGCATAAAACAACCATACAAAAATCAATAAGGTAACAGAGGACTTAAGCAACATCTTAGACCAATTGGACCTCATAAACATGTACAAAATACTCCATCTAACGTCAGCAAAATAAATATTCCTAGCAAGTGCACAAGGAATATTTTCCAAAATAGACCACATATTAGCCACAAAACAAGTATTAACAAATTCAAGAAGACTGAAATCATATAAAGTATCTTCTCTAACTACAATGGAAGGAAACTAGAAATTGACAGCAGAAGGAAAACAGGAAAATACACAAATATATGGAAATCAAAAAACTCATTTTTAAATATCCAATGAATCAAAGAAGAAATTACAAGGGAATTTAGAAAATATTTTGAGAAGAATGAAAACAAGACCAAACCCAAAACAAAACTTATGGGATGCAGCAAAAGCAGTACTGTGAGAAAGTTCATAGGTGTAAATGCTTACAAAAAAGAAAGAAGGAAAGAGAGAGAGAAAGAGAGAAAGGAAGGAAGGAAGGAAGGAAGAGGGAAAGAAAGAAGGAAGGAAAGAAAGAAAGAAAAAGATCTCAAATCAACAACCCAACTTTACACCAAGAAACTAGAAAAAGATGAACAAACTAAATCTAAAATTACCAGAAAAAAGGAAGTAATAAAGATTAGAGTAGAGATAAGCAAAATAGAGAATATAAATATAATAGAAAAACTAAAGAAAGCCAAGAGTTGTTTTTTTCTCCAAAGATCAACAAAACTGACTAACTCTTAGCATAACAAAGAAAAAAAGAGAAAAACATAAATAACTAAAATTAAGAAAGCCAAGAGTTGTTTTTTTCTCCAAAGATCAAGAAAACTGACTAACTCTTAGCATAACAAAGAAAAAAAGAGAAAAACGCAAATAACTAAAATTAAAAGGGGACATTATAACTGATACCACAGAAATATAAAGAATTAGAATAGTATGAAAAATTATATGCCAAAAAATTAGATAACCTAAAAGAAATGGGACAAATTCCTAGAAACATACAACCTACCAAGCCTGAATCATGAAAAAATGAAGTCTGAACAGATCTACAAATACTAAGGAAATTGAATCAGTAATCAAAATACTTAACAAAGAAAAGCTCAGGGCCATATGGTTTCATTGGAAAATTCCAGCAAATATTTAAGGAAGGATTAAGACTAATCCTTCTCAAACTCTTACAAAAAATTAAAGAGAAGAGAAAACTCCTAAACTAATTCTATGAGGCTACGATTACCCTGATACCAAAAACGGACAGACACAATAAGAAAAGAAAACCATAGACCAATACCCATGATGAATATTGATGTAAAAATCTTCAAGAAAAGAAGAAAAAACCTACCAAACCAAATTCGACAGAACCTTAAGGATCATACACTATGATCAAGTGGGATTTATACCTGAGGTGCAAAGATGGTTCAATGTATGAAACAATTAACACCACACATTAACAGAATAAAGAAAAAAAAATGATCATCTCAATTGATGCTGAAAAATCATTTGAAAAAATCCAACTCCTTTTCATGAGGAAAACTCTCAACAAGGCAGGAATAGAAGGAAACTACCTCAAAGTAATAAAAGCCATATATGGAAAGCGCATAGCTAACATCATAGTCAATGCTCAAAGACTGAAAGCTTTTACTCTAGATCAGAAAAAAAGCAAGGATATTCACTTTCACCACATCTATTCAAAATAGTACTTGATGCCCTAGCCAGAACAATTATAAAAGAAAAAAATAAAAAGCATCAAACTTGGAAAAGAAGTAAAATTATCTCTGTTCACAGATGACATAATCTTATATCTGGAAGGTGGTAAAGATACTACCAAAAAAACTGTTAAAACTAATAAATTTCAGCCAAGTTTCAGGATACAAAGTCAGCACACAAAATTGGTTGCATTCTATACACTAACAATGAAATTGAGAAAATAAGAAAACAACAATCCAAAAAAGAAATAAAAAAAACAATTCTGTTTATAATAGCATCAAAAAGAATAAAATTCTTAGGAATAAATTTAACAGGGGTGCCTGGGTGGCTCAGTCGTTAAGCATCTGCCTTCGGCTCAGGTCATGATCCCAAGGTCCTGGGATCGAGCCCCACATCAGGCTCCCTGTTTGGCGGGAAGCCTGCTTCTCCCTCTCCCACTCCCCTTGCTTGTGTTCCCTCTCTCGCTGTCTCTCTCTGTCAAATAAATAAATAAAATCTTAAAAAAAAAAAAAGGAATAAATTTAACCAAGGAGGCAAAATATTTGTACACTGAAAACTACAAAACTTTGATAAAAGAAATCAAAGAACATAAAAATAAATGAGAAGATACCCCATATTTGTCAGTTATAAGACTTAATATTGTTAAAATCCATATTATACATATTACTCAAAGCAGTTTACATATTCAATGCAATCTGTATCAAAATGCCAATGGTCTTTTTTGCAAAAATTGTAAAAAAAAAAAAAAAATCCTGAAATTAATATGGAATCTCAAGGGTTTCTGAAAAGTCAAAAAAAATCCTGAGAAAGGAAGAAAAAGTTGGAGGCCTCACACCTCCTGATTTCAAAACATATTACAAAACTCCAATAATCAAATAAATGTTACACAAGCATACAAACAGACATTTAGACCCATGGAACAGAATGGAGACAAGAAATTAATCTTTGCACATATGGTCAAAAGATCTACCAGGTTGCTAGTACTACACAATGGAGAAAAGATGTTTTTTTCAACAAATGGCGGTGGAAAAACCAGATTTCCACATTCCAAAAAATGAAGTTAGACCTTAACTTACACCATATGCAAAAATTAACTCAAAATGGATAAAAGACCTTAATGGAAGGCCTAAAACTACAAAGTTCTTGGAAGAAAATACAGGGGAACAACTTTAGGATATTGAATTTGGCGATAATTTCTTAGATACAACACCAAAAGCACAGGCTACAAAAGCAAAACTAGACAAATGGCACTAAATCAAACTTAAAAACTTTTGTGAATCAGAGGAAACAATCAGGAGAGTGGAAAAGCAACCTACAGAATGGGAGAAAATACTCACTAATCATAGATCTGATCAGTGGTTTATATCCAGAATATATAAGGAACTCCTACAACTCAACAACAACAAAGCAACATGATTTAAAAAATGGGTAAAGAATTTGAATAAACAATTCTAGGGCATCTGGGTGGCTCAGTCGTTAGGCGTCTGCCTTTGGCTCAGGTCATGATCCCAGGGTCCTGGGATCGAGCCCCGCATGAGGCTCCCTGCTCCACAGGAAGCCTACTTCTCACTCTCCCGCTCCCCCTGCTTGTATTCCCTCTCTCTCTGTGTCTCTCTCTGTCAAATAAATAAATAAATAATCTAAAAAAAAATAATAAATTCAATAAATAAATAGAATTTGAATAAGCAATTCTCAAATGAAGATATATACAAGTAGACAACAAACATATGAAAAGATGCTCAACATCATTAATTATAAGAGAAATGCAAATCAGAATCACAGTTAGGAGGGCCACTATAAAAAGAACAAGAAATAAAGGTTGACAAGGATGCAGAGAAACTGGAATCCCTGCATCTTGTTGGTGGGAATGGAAAATGATGCAACCATTATGGGAAGACAGTATGGAGACTCCTCAAAATATTAAAAATAGAATTACCACGTGATCTAGCAATTCTATTTTTTGTTAAATATATAAAAGAATTCAAAGCAGGATCTCAAGGAAATATTTGTACATCAACGTTCATTGCAGTATTATTCACAATAGCCAAGAGATGGAAGCAATACACATGTCCATCAAAAGATAAATGAAGGAAGACAGTGAGATATATACATAAGATAGAATAGTATGCAACCTTAAAAAATAAGGAAGTCCTACAACATCCTAAAATATGGATGAACCCCCAAGGACATTATGCTAAGTGAAATAAGCCAGTCACAAAAAGACACTGTATGATCCCACTCACATGAAGTATCTAAAATAGTCAAAATCAGAGGTGTCTGACTGGCTCAGTTTGCAGTGCATGCAACTCTTGATCCCCAGGTCATGAGTTCAAGCCCCACATTGGGCTTAGAGCCTACTTAAGAAAACAAAACAAAACAAAAAGGAAAAAGAAATGCAAAAAAAAAAAAAAAGTAGTCAAAATCACAGAACAAGAAAATTATAAAAAGTGATTGTCAAGAGCTGGGGGGGAGGGTAATTAGTATTTCATGGGGTTTAATGGGTATAGAGTTTCAGTTTTGCAAGACGAAAAAGTTTTAGGAATCTGTTGCACAACATTTCGAACATTTTTTAAGTGACACAGTCAAATTTGAAATGGGGAAGGGACAGGAGAAATCACCCCAACCCCACCTAGTGCATTTGACTGTTGCAAGATGTATACCATCAAGTTCCAAGGCCTGAGGGAAAGAGGCCAGAATGGACGCTCCTTATAAATCCCACATGCTGTCAGGTGGTGGGGTGGGGGGATGGGGAGAGAGGGGTGGAGCCATACCGCCCCTCCCTGCCCTCCCCGCCCTCTCCTGCCAGGCACTCCCTTCCGCCAAGGGCCCATTGCCAATATACTTAACACTACTGAAATGTACATTTGAAAATGGTTAAGATGGTAAATAATAATATTAAGTGTTTTTTACCACAATAATAAAAAAATGTCCGCAGCCTTTAAAAAAAAGGTCAAAAGGGGAAAAAGAGCCTTGTAACACTTATAATGAAATAAAATTTTAATCTAGAACGCATGATGAACTCTTGCAAAAACAAGACATGTATCCCCTAGAAAGCTAATAAAACTTTTCAGCAGACATTTCATAGACCGAAAACATGACCAGTAAGTATATGAAAATATGTTCAATTCTGTCAGTAATCAGGTAATGAAAACAAAAAGACACACACAGGATAAGACGTAATTTTTTAAGATTGTAAAGCTTTAATAAAAATTGTGTAGTATCTTGCATTGCCAAAAATATTGTTCATCAGAAACTCTCACAAATTGGTATATACACTTTTAAAACTGAATATCAGCTGTTCCAATTTTATACATCTATAATCTAGATAAATGTTTGCACATTTGCACAAAGGAAAAAGTAAACATCTTGATAGTACCATAGTTTGTAATAGCAGGCAATCTACAACAATCTGAATGATCATCACCAGAAGAATGGATAAATATATGGTGATACATTTATTGCACTGATTACTATGGGAAAATGAATGAGAAAAAATAACAAAACAAAATGAATGACTATATTACTGAAATTAAAAGAAAGCTACAGAGGGGCACCTGGGTAGCTCAGCAGTTGGACTCCTGACTCTTGATTTCGGCTCAGGTCATGATCTTGGGGGTCATGGGATCAAGCTCCTTGTTGCGCTCCATGCTCAGCCTGGAGTCTGCTTCTCCCCCTCTCCCTGTGCCCCTCCCCTGACTTGCATGCTCTCTCTCTCTAGGGCAAATAAATAAATCTTCAAAAAAAAAAAAAAAGAAAGAAAGAAAGAAAGCTATAGAAAAAGAATTATGAGAGTCCATTTATATAAGGGTTAAAAATTTGCAAAATTAACGACACATTATAAAACTGTGAAATAAAACAAATAACCCATGGACAGTTTTGGATAGTAGTTAACTCCAGAGAATAGGAAAGATTCACAGTGGGATTTAAAAAATATTGATCATACTTACTGATATTGACCAGTGGGATTTCAAAAATATTTATCATGTTCACTTTCCTAAGCTGTATGGTAGAGATCAATCAATGTATCTATCTGGGCGTGTATAACATTTTTCTAAAATTGATCAATTTAATATATTTTCTAAATTGCATTAGTATATAGTGTACTACCACTGAGCATTCAGTGAACACCTGAGGGAAAATTGCTGGCAGATGAGTATATAGTTGCTCTGAGGCTGGGGGACCTCCACGTTAGAATCTGTCTTATCTCCCAATATTAAAAGTTCTGTACAAATTCAGCTAGTATCTCCTCACCCTACAACTATGGTGGATTCCTCTTCTTTCTCTCTACGAAACATGAGAACAGCTGTGGGTCTCCTTTTTGCTGAAGAAGGGCTTTTCACTCTGTGGAGCTTAGCTCATATAAGTTTTTCTGTGTCTTCAGTTTCTAGTTCTTAGGGTGAAGGCAACACTTTCTTCTGACTTTCTACATCCAAACTTGAATCAAAATGAAAATCTTTTCATTTTTAAGTTTTAAGCATATAAAGCTTTATCCCTTAACAGTTAGATATTTAAGAGGCAAATACTTAAATATGTCCCATTTATACTTGCATTTGAAATCTCCCATTATGTTAAAATTGTCTGGATTTTTATTTCTAGGTTGATATTATATACATCACTTTCATCCCTTTGAGGAATTAGCTTTTATTTATTTTTAAGACCACAAAAAGTCTACTAAAAGATTATACCATTCTTACATTTCTTACATAGTGAAATGTATTTCTGGGTTCCTTTCTTTTATAATTTTTCCAGGTGTATATATAATTCTTTTTTTGGCTAACATTCTGACACTATTTCTTTCTTTCTTTTTTTTTTTTTTTAAAGATTTTTATTTATTTATTTGAGAGAGAGAGAGAGAGCACAGAGGGAGAGGGAGAGGGAGAAGAAGACTTCCCGCTGAGCAGAGAGCCCGACGCAGGGCTGGATCCCAGGACTCTGAGATCATGACCTGAGCTGAAGGCAGATGCTTAACCAACTGAGCCACCCAGGCGCCCCATTCTGACACTATTTCTGAAAATTATTTTTTCTCATGCTCTCACATTTGAATGAATTTGAGGTTCAATATTGCATTCTTGATCTAAACATTTTCCTTTAGTTATTTTATAACATTTCATTTTTTTGTGTGATTTTTGCTGTTGATAATTCTGATACAATGATTCAATCTTATTTTTCTGTAGGTTATTTTCTTTCCACTTAGTATCATTTAAAATTTGTATCTGTCATCGGTGTTCCACATTATAATGTGTCTAGGTGTGGCTTTATTTCCCCTTAGCTCTCTAGAAATACTGTAAATCTAGTTTTGATCTGTTTTTCTTAAATTCTGGGTAATTTTTAGATATTAGTTCTTCAAACATTGGTTTTATATTTTGATTTTTTTTTAAGTTACTCTCTAGATTTCATCAACACTGTTTTTTTAAAAGATTATTTATTACAGAGAGAGAGTGAGAGAGCGAGAGAGAGAGTGGAAGCTGGGAGGGGGCAGAGGAAGATGAAGAGGATCTCAAGCAGACTCCCTGCTGAACACGGAATCCCACGTGGGTCTTGATCCACCAGGACCCTGAGATCATGACCTGAACAGAAATCAAGAATCGGCTGGGCCACTTAAGTGACTGAGCCACCCAGGCTCCCATTTTCTTACTATTTAACTAACTATTGTATTCTTATTTCAAATACTGCAGATTTTATATCAAATGTTCCCACTTGGTTCTTACTGAAGTTTCACTGTTAATGATTTTTATTGCTTATATCATCTTCTAACTATTTAAGCATGCTTAAATGTTTGGTGCTTCTGTTCTGTTTCATATGATGTCTTTTGCTTGGATTGGTGCCTTTTTTTGAAAGTGACTGTATTTTCGGTATCTAATATACTTGGTCTGTGAGCTCATGTGCCCTGATAGTGTCAGCTCTTCTGCTTGCTATTGGAATAAAGTCAAAGTCAAGGTCTTGGACAGCTCCTCAGGGTGAATATTTCAAAAAGAGGCAGAATATCTGGAACCCCAGAAGCACCGTATGTCACTCCCAACAGCTGCCACTCAACGAAATAACCCCTCTGGCCAGGCTTTCACTTTAAAGTCTTCAGAAAAAGCAGCATGGGTGGAGATGGTCTCTGTTGGTTATAATCCACTGGCTTTTAGGCTTGGGGTGTGAGGGCATAGAGAAGTGAACTCCCATAAGTGCCTGGTTAGTCCACATCTGTTATTTTGAACTCATCCTTGCAGGACTTTTGTTCTGCACTGTTATTTTCTACACCAGTGGTCTATTCTTTTGCTGCAGAATTCTTTGCTAAAGAGCTGATGGCTGTTGTTTCAAGGTAAAGGAGAGAGGCAAAACAGAACTTAACATATTCCTTCCATCATTTTCTTTAATCTCTGTCTCAGGTTACTGGCTGCCCCCAGCTGCAGCACACCTGGTAAACACACACCACTTAAGGGAGCCTATGACTCCCCAGGCATCTCCCAACTTTTTGTTGTTGTTATTTTTGCTCAAATCAATGCTACCTTCTTATCTCTATAGTGTCCTCAGAGTTGATTTTGGGGATAACATGTGTGGCAGACATACTCTAAGGTGAACCCCAATGAGTCCTACCCTTATATGATCCTCTCTTCTTTAATGTAGGGAGAATCTGTGACTTAATTTTAACCAATAGAATATGACAAAGATGATAGAGGGGTGTCTGGGTGGTTCAGTGGGTTAAGCGTCTGACCCTTGGTTTTAGCTCAGATCACGATCTCAGAAGTATGAGACTGAGCCCCGTGTCCAGCTCCACGCTCAGCGCCGAGTCTGCTCGAGATTCTCTCTCCCTCTCCCTCCTCACACTTGCTTGCTCTCTCTCTAAAATGAATAAATGACAAAAATGATAGGATGTTACTCCAATGATAATGTTTTGTTATGTTTAAATCTAAGGAGATGAGAGAGAGAGAAAGAGAGAGGCAGAGAGAGAGAGAGAGAGAGAGAGAAAGAGAGGCAGAGAGAGAGAGAGAAACAGAGACATTCTCCTGGTGGAACATTTCTCCCTTGAAGGAACAAAGAGTCATGTTATGAACTGCCTATGAAAGGGGCCATGTGGCAGGGGACTGTGGTTGTCCACCAGCCAAAGCCAGTAGGCAGCCAGAAACCTCAGTCATACAGCCATAAGCAAATTAATTCTGTCAACAGCCTGAATAAGCTTGAAAGAAGATTCTTCTCTAGTCAAGCATCCAATAAGATGCCAGCTGGCCGATATCTTGATTGCAGCCTGAGTACAGGACCCTGCCAAACCATGTCCAGATTCTTGGCCATAGAAACTGGAAGATAATAAATATGTGTTGCTTTAAGCCACTGTATCTGTGGTAATTTGTTATGCAATAGCAGAAAACTAATACAGTAAGAAATAGCCTGAGCTGGTTCTAGAACTTGATAGGAACCAGAAGCTAGGGACGGGTGGGGAAGTAAAAAGTGTGTATACTTTGAATCATCTCACAATGAGGAGTGAAAATCATTTAGAAGGTAGGATTGCCAGAGTTAAATAAAGATCATGTACTGCAAATTTTTAGGATCACAAATATTTTCAGATCTATTTTTTTAATTCAAGTGAATAGCTATGGTCTCTTATAGATTGTTAAGGAAGACTATCAATATTTCTTATGTTTTGCTGCTCTGTAGAATGTCAATAAAATGGATTAACTTCAATGTTATTCACTCTAATGTTTAATAAATTAATACTCATTCTTTCAACAGGATATTTCCCCAACTGTCACATAAATTTATGATATGTGGAGAATCATAATTTTTATTGAAGTTTACTATCTTTAAAATAAAACTAATTTAACATTCATGAAGAAGTAATATATCAGCCTAATAGAATCCAGTCATAGTTTATCAGAACCGATTACAATGTTGGCATTGTAGTTATTTTGCCCATATTTCTCTTTTAAAAACTATTCTTAGGAGAGGCTCACTTTAGTCTTTCAGGGTATACCTTACGAATGGGTGCAAAACGAGTGAATTAAAGTATATATGATCTTCACATAGGTAATTTCCTGATAAATAGATAACAAAAATGGGATTTGCTCTTCCTGATAATTACCAATTTCCTGGAAAGCTTCAAAAATGTTGATTGTTTTTGTTTCATTAATACTCATTGATTATATCAAAGAATTTGTACTAATCAGAATATAACAAGTATCTGCTGAAAGCACAACATTTTTCTTCCTGATCAGTCTCCATTGACTATTTCATATCCACCAATTCTATCATTTTTGCCTGTATCTTTCTGTTTGATTAACTAATTTTAAATACTGATGATGATGAAGTGTAAGGCACTGTTTATAACAAAAACTCCTCTTACAGTACTCTGCTACTTTGTCTTTTGCTTCAGAAAATTGTTACAAACCAACTTGTACACAAACCAACTTGTGCAGGCAGACAGTTTATTCATTTGGACAAACTGATATCCATTGGGAAAAATAGATTGTTTATATTAGCAAACAACTTACTTATCAGACAAGAGTTGACTCATCAAGACTCATGTCAAGATGCTTGCCTAGGAGTGTTCATCACTCGTAACTTGTAGCCAAACCTCGCAAATCTCTAATTTCCTGCCTTGGAAGACCCACAGACGACTTGATTTCACTTGATCTCCTGACACCCTATTCTAATATAATATTAAGACTCTGTCAAGGTAGTGTCTTCCTTTGCAGAGTATATCTAATTAAGTTTGTTTTCCTTGATTAACAGGTTTTCTGGTGGTTTCTTGGGAAATCAATAGTACCAAAGCCACTGAATCTGTACTTGGGTAGTGGGGTTGAATGAAATAGTCTGAGAACATTTTCATTATAATGATACATCAACATTTTCATATTGATGATTTAATGTCAATTTCCTTTTGAGTCTATTTTTTAATGTGACCCATGATATATTCCATGAGATAATAGGGAATGAACACTAAATAGGATAAAATATAGGTGAACAATAAAACCCAGTAATTTATCATGAAATAATAATATATCATAATATATGATAATATGATATTATATCTCTAATATATCTTTGCAAAAAAGAAAAAGAAAGATCACTCCTTTGGTTGATAAGATGTGCTATATGTTGCACTTAGGAACTTACAAGGACAAATACTAAGCTCCTTGAGTATATCAGTGATGTGCGTGTTTGTGTATGGGTGAGAGAGAGGTGTGTGTCTCGTGCACTCCTTACTAAGCATTTCAAATAGGTTTTTTTCCACTGGGTTGTAATTATTGTTTTTCATAATCAGTTTATCAAAACTGTGTTTTGCATATTTTATGTGATTTTCCTTTGTCATTATGAGAGAAACAAAATTACTTTATAAAAAAACACTTGTGTTCCAGTAATTGCTCTTCATAATCAATTATCACTTCTTGGCCACTGTAGTGGTAGTTCACTTTTCAGGTTATCCTTTTACTTATTCCAGTGTTAGTTGATGATCTGTGCCAGACACCAATACCCAAAGACATACCAATAATAATGATTTTAACTCAGACATTCAAAATGTTAAACAGATTGTAGCAACTCAGTGCTAACCTCAGAATTTCCTCCATGAGAAGTAGCCAAAGGTGGCAATTCACATCTGGAATTGGTAGAATGACCTATAGTTCTATTAGAGTTTACATGACTAAAAGTAGGACTGCTTACAACTGTTGGAAGACCTGCGCCCAGGACAGATCCCAGAAAGGATTACAACACCTTTGAAGTCCAAAGTTAGTAGAAGGAAGAAAGTAATAGAGCAGAAATAAATAAAATAGAGACTAATCAGAATATAGAAAAGTTATTTTTCTTAAAAAAAGATAAAGATAGAGGCACCTGGGTGGCTCAGTTAGTTAAGTGTCTGACTCTTGGTTTCAGCTCAGGTCATGATCTCGTGGTCATGGGACTGAGCCCCCCATGTGGCTCTGTGCTCAGTGTGGAGTCTGCTGCAGATTCTTTCTCCCTCTCCCTCCCTCTCTGCCCCTCCTCTCTCTCTCTTTCTCTCTCTCAAGTAAATGAATAAAATCTTGAGAGAGAGAGAGAGCAAGAGCGGGAGCACACAAGCAGGGTAAGTGGCAGAAGGAGAGGGAGAAGCAGGCTCACCACCAAGCAGGGAGCCTGACACAGGGCTCAATCCCAGGACCCTGGGATCATGACCTGAGCCCAAGGCAGACGCTTAAGCGACTGAGCCATCCAGGTGCCCCATAAATAAAATCTTTTTTAAAAAAGATAAAGATAATAAAATTTTAGTTACACTAACCGATTTAAAAAAAGACTCAAATAACAGAATTATAAATAAAAGGGGAGGCATTATAATTGAAACCACAGAAATACAAAGGATCATAAGAAGCTACTATGAACAAGTATATTCCAACAAATTGCATAACCCAGAAGAAATAGACAAATTTCTAAAAACATAAATCCTACCAAGACTGTTACAAGTCTTAACGAAGAATGGAGACTAAGGAAATGGAAACAATAATTCAAAATCTTCCAACCAAAGAAAATCCCAGGACCAGATGGATTCTACCAAACACTTAAAGAAGAATTAACACTACTCCTTCTGAAAATTTTCCAAAAAACTTCAAGAGGAGGGAACACTCCCAAACTCATACTGTGAGGTCAGCATTACCTTGATACCAAATCTAGATAATGACACTACAAGAAAACTATAGGTCAATATTCCTGATGAGTATAGATGCAAAAATTCTCAAGAAAATTCTAGCAAAACACATTCAATACCACATGAAAGGATCATACAGCATGATCAAGTAGGATTGATTTCTGGGAATTAAGGCTAGTTCAACCCACTCAAATCAATGAACATGATACCCCACATTAATAGAATGATGAAGAAAAACATACGATCCTCTCAATAAATGCAGAAAAAGCATTTGAAAAATTCAACACCCTTACATGGAATGCTCTCAACAAATTGGGTATAGAAGGAAAATACTTCAACATCATAAAAGCTATACATGACAAACTCACAGCCAACATCATACTCAACAGTGAAAAATGGAAAAGTTTTCCTCTAAAATCAGGAACAAAACAATAGTACCCAGGCTCATCACTCTAATTCAACATAGTACTGGAAATCCTAGCCATACCAACTAGGCAAGAGAAAGAAACAAAAAGCATCCAATTTGGAAAGGAAGAAGTAAAACAGTCTCTGTGTGCAGATGACACAATTTTATATTAAAAACCCTAAAGACTCTATCAAAAAACTGTTAGAAGAGCTAAATGAATTCCATAAAGTCACAGGATACAAAACCAATGTACAAAAATCACTTGCATTTCTATGAACTAACAACAAGATATGTGAAAGAGAAATAAAGAAAATTATCCCACATACAACAGCATCAAAAACAATAAAATACTGGGCGCCTGGGTGGCTCAGTTGGTTAAGCGACTGCCTTCGGCTCAGGTCATGATCCCGGAGTCCCGGGATCGAGTCCCACATCGGGCTCCCTGCTCGGCAGGGAGTCTGCTTCTCCCTCTAACCCTACCCCCTCTTGCGCTCTCTCTCACTCTCTCTCTCTCTCTCTCTCTCTCAAATAAATAAATAAATAAATAAAAAGAAGAAATTGCCTCCCAAAATTTAAAAAAAAAAAAAAAAAAAAAAAAAAAACAATAAAATACTTAGAAATAAATTTAACCAAGGAGGTCAAAGATCTGTACTCTGAAACCTATAAAATATTGATAGAAGAAATCAAAGAAGACACAAATAAGTGGAAAGGCATCTCATGTTCATGGGTTGAAAGAATTAATATTGTTAAAATGTCAATTCTACCGAACAACATCTATAAATTCAATGCAATTTCTATCAAAATTCCAGTTGCATTTTTCACAGAAATAAAAAAAAAATCCTTATTTTCTAATGGAACCTCAAAAGACCCTGAACACCCAAAGCAATCTTGAGAAAAAAGAACAAAACTGAAGACATCATACTACCTGATTTCAAACTACACTACAAAAGTATAGTAATAAAAAAATAATAAAAAAACAGAGTGGTACTGGCATAAAAGCAGGCACATGGGCCAACAGAATAGAATAGAGAGCCGAGAAATAAAAGCATGCATATATGGTTAACTAATATTTGGCAAAGAAACCAAGAATACTCAATGGAAAAAAGATAGTCTTTTTATTAAATGGTGCTGGGAAATCTAGATATTCATATACAAAAGAATGAAATTGAACCCCTCTCTTACACCACTCACAAAAATTAACTTGAAATGGATTAAAGACTTAAAGACTTTTTTACTTTACTGTAAAAGTCTCAGAAGAAAATTTCAAAGAAAGTTACCTGACATTGGTCTTGGGAATGATTTTTTGGATATGACACTGAAAGCACAAGCAATAAAAGCAAAAATAATCAAGTGGGACTATATCAAACTTAAAAAGCTTCTACACAAAGTAGAAAAATAATCAACACAATGAAAAGACAGCCTATGGTGGGAGAAAATATTTGCACACCATATGTCCGATAAAGGATGAATATACAAAATATATAAGAAACTCCTATAACTCAATAGCAAGGAACAACCCAATTAATAAATGGACAGAGGAATGGAATAGACATTTTTCCAAAGAAGACCTACAAATGGCCAACAGACACATGAAAAGATGCTCAACATCACTCATTATCAAGGATATGCAAATCAAATCCACAATGAGATACCACCTCGCACCTCTTAGAATAGCTACCATTAAAAAGATAAAGGATGAGGATGATGAGGATGTGGAGAAAAGGGAACCTTTGTGCACTGTTGGTGGGAAAGTTAACTGGTACTGCCATTATGGAGAACAGTAGAAAGGTTCCTCAAAAAATTCAAAATAAAAATACCATATGATCCAGCAATCCCACACCTGTGTATATATTCAAAGGAGTTTAAATCACTCTCTCAAAGAGGTATCTGTACCTTCATATTCATTGCAGGCTTATTCACAATAGCTGTGAAAGCAACCTAAGTTACATTCAACAGATGAATGGATAAAGAAAATGTTGGGATGCCTGGGAAGCATCTACCTTTGGCTCAGGTCATGATCCCAGGGCCCTGGGATTGAGTCCCGCAGCAGGCTCCTTGCTCAGCAGGGAGCCTGCTTCTCCCTCTGCGTGCTGCTCCCCCTGCTTATGTTCTCTCTCTCTCTGACAAATAAAAAAATGAAATCTTAAAAAAAAAAAGAAAGAAAATACTGTGTATATATACACAAAGGAATATTGTTCAGCTTAAAAAGGGAAATCCTGCTACTGGTGACAACTTGGAAGGACCTTGAGGGTATTATGCTAGCTGAAATAAGTCAGACAGAGAAAGACAAATACACATATGTGGGATCTATAAATAACTCCATCAAACTTATAGAAACAGAAAGTAAAATGGTGATTGCCAGGTGCTAGGGGGTGGGGGAAATGGGGAGATGTTGGTCAAAGGGTACAAACTTTCAATTATGAGATGAGTAAGTTCTGGTGATCTAATGTATAGCACGATGACTATAGTGTATTATATACTTGAAAGTTGCTAAAGGGGTAGATCTTGTATGTTCTCATCACATAAAACATTTTTAATTACATGAGGTGCTGGATATTCTAACTAACTGTAATTTGGCAATCACTTCACAATATAAATGTATATAAAATCACCATGCTATACACCTTAAACTTACATAATATGTTAATGCTATCTCAATAACAGTAGAAAAAAAAACAAGCCACTCTCCTAGCACTCATGAATTGACACTGTTAAGAAATATTTTATAATGAAAAGAAATATGTGGACTTTTAAAAAATATTGAATGATTGTTGTTATAATTATTCAATGTATTTTAAAAGGTACTTAGCTAGACTTATTTCTGCTCAGAGATACTTTCCAATATGTCAAAACAGAGACATGAGGGTGACAAGAAGGCAAAACCATTTAATATTATAATTAATATTGGACTGCTGCCTTCTGAAACTCTTCCTGAGAATAAGAAAAATAAAACCCTAATGTGTTTAAATAAAAGTCATTTCTGGACCTTGTTACCAGTACCTGAATATAATCCCAATTGCTACAGTTTTAAAAGTCTTTTTCAATTCAAAATAATTGTGTGTTGGAGGGAGTAACTGATTTAATGTCTTGAGGCAGAAAAAGAATGAATAATGGATTGGAAGACCTTATTTCCAGAAAGGAAAGATGTCTTCAAAATAGATCTACAGCAGAGTTAAAAGATCAAACCTGTGCCCTAAAAACACTCTCACTAGCCAAGTTGTGAAAAACTGAAAAATCAAAAAGAAAAAAATAATTACAATTATTTAGAACTTGTTTTATCTGTGAAAATCTTTGAGTAGATAATGATACTAGTAAATGTAAAAGTTATTTTAAAATGTACAAAAGTTAATTATAAATATACAAGAAGATCACTAACAATATGCTTAATACAATGGCAACCTGTTGGGAATTTGTTATTTTTTTGTTTTCTTTTTAATTATGGGTTGCTATACAGATTTGTATTTCCTTTAATCACAGGACACTGGCTACAAGGAACTGTAGGAAAACCTACATAATTCCTGGAAGTTAGGCACTGTACAAAATCAGGAGGAGTAATCAGCACTGGTGTTCACACACAATGACCTGACACATGAGAGTACAGCAAGGAGATACAAGATGATAAATTAGCTAAAAATCCAGATTCAAGAATTGATCACACAGACAAAATGCACGATTTTCTTGGAGTGTATACAGATAAACTAGTATCTAATAATAAACTTCTATAAGGTATTATGAAATAACTTAAATTGAGGAAAATATGCCCAGATCAAAACTTGATGGAAATGTGAGTAGAGAGAAACACCATGACCTGAGATCAGGCATGGATTTGTAAATTCCAATTGAATTAGCAATGAATCTTAACTCTATAGTGGGACCCAGCCAGTAAATTTTGGCTAAGATTTAAACCCCATTCAAAGATGAAATAAAAGCCTGCAAAACAGCAGTCTGACACAGTACTTTTTCTTTGGGATCTGATAGCATTTTCTGTACCCTCAGGAAGAATTGGACATGTATAAAGTTAATAAAGAAATAGAACAAATCTTCAATGTTGATATTTAATATTAGATTA